>NC_133662.1:102870022-102955399 GCF_037893015.1 Macrotis lagotis | reverse complement strand
AACATGAGAAAGAAGAAATAGTATCAGAACAAGAAGAAAACATAGGAAAAAAGAACAAGAAAAGGAAGAGCAAGTCCAAAAACAAAAAGATCAAAAAGAACAAGGAAAGTTAAGAGGAGCAAAGACAGAGAGCAACAAACAGAAAAGAAAAAGAAAAACATAATAAAAGTAAACTCTGGGACAGAATCATTAGAAGCAAAATGCTTGTTACTATAACTAACCATCAATCTCTCCCTTTTCAGATTCACTAACCTATTTGACTCTCTTCTGGAAGATTCTTCTTCTGTACTCCCTATGTAGCAGAATCAAGTAGGATAAGAGTATGCAAATTCTCTTTAATCTCTTCATCATGGGAGAATTTCAAGTCTTCTAGTCTATCTTTGCATCAGTCACCTTTCTTCTTGAACAATAATCATTGGCATTAAAAATTTTAACCATTCTAATCCAAAATTCCAACCACAGTAACCCTCCTGTTACATGTATTGCTCTGATTGCTAAGTAAATTTTTAAGTTACACACACACATACACACACACATACACACACACACAGTTTCATTATATTGTCATTATTTCACTCTGTCTTTCAAAGATATCCCAAATGTCACCTCATTTCCTTCTTGCAATTCTAAAAAAACATTAAAAATAAGCATCAATTTGGAAATTAAATTATTTTCCACTGTAATTCCACAAACAAATCCTATACATTTAAAAAATTAAAATATCCTTCCCTCAGAGGAAAAAAAATAAAAAGGGATGATTAAAGGGAGAATGGGTAAAAAGAAACTAATATTCAGAAAATAAAAAGACTGGAGGAGAAATTAGAATGAAAAGCAAGATAGGATGGAAAGAAATGCACAGTTAGTAATCACAACTATGATGTGAATAAGCTAAATTCATCCATAAAACACAAGCACATATTAGACAATATTAAAAAGCATAATCCAATAATGATTCTTAAATATATTTGAAAAAGAGTGACAGGCTCAAAATTAAAATAAGAGTGTAGTAGAGAATCTATTTTATATTTTCTGAAGTAAAATAGAAGGTAAAGCAATCATGATCTTAGAAAAATCAAACACAAATAAAGAGACTTCATTTAAGAAGATAAGAAGAACTACATTGCACTAAAAGACACCATTGACAATGAAGTAATATCAATACTAAACATACATGCTCCAAATGATGGAACAATAGAAAAAATAAATTAAATAAAGCAGGAAATAGGAAGCAAAATTTTACCAGTGGGGAATCTCAAATTCCACTCTCAGAGTGGATATTGATATACCTCTAGAAAATATTAAATGGAAATAGAAAGAATTTGCCTTTTCTCAGTTGTACAAGGCATTTGATAAAATTTGCACATGCATTAGAACATAAAAAATATTACAACTAAATACAGATATATAAATGCTCTCTGTAATAATAAGGGACTCCTGTAATATAAATTAAAAATTTATCAGAAACAAAAATTTTTCTAAATCTAAATATTTTAAAAAACAAAACTTAGAAGTGATCAATAATTGCATTAAAGAAAATGACAAAAACAAGTCAATATACCAACATTAGTGATATAGTTAAAGAAAGATATGGGAGCAATGTTATCTCTATGAAGTTGTACTTCAATAAAAGAAGGAGCAGATCAATGAATTGTGTATTCAAGAACAATAAAACTAGAAAAAAGGAAAAAAATAAAATCACCAATTGAAAATTCAAGAGAGGAGCCACAAAATTTTATAAGCTTTCCCCTTGTTCCCTCTGAAAGAACTTTAAATGGAACCTCTAAAGAGATTCTGAAACAACATAATTCACAAAAAAGAAGAGTGAATCATTTTTCCAGTCGAACATATCTTGGAAGGTGTTTCAGGAAAGATCTGTCTCACTTGGAGAGGACAAGCAACTCAGTGCAGGTCAGGTGCAGAGAAGCCAGCATGGATCAGCAACCATGGTCCATCACTCCCAGTCCAGCAAACCAATGGCAGACAAATAAGAGTGTCACAGATAAATTAACAGACTAAGAGATATTCTATCTGTCGGATCTATAGGAAGGGGTAAAATTAACAAAAATGAATGTTATACAATACTATTGTATTCATTCATATACCATAACTTGTCCAACCATTCCCCAATTAATGTACAGCCACTCAAGTTCCAATTCTTTTTATCAAATTTATAAGGTCCCAAGTCATTCCCCAATTGAAAAATAGTCAAAGGATATGAGCAGACAGTTTTCAAATGAAAAAACTAAATCTATATCTAGTCATATGAAAAAAATGCTCCAAATCATTCCTGATGAGAGAAATAAAAATTAAAACAACTCTGAGATAACACCTCACATCTATCAGATTGAGGATGACAAGAAGCAAAAAACAACCAGTGTTGGAGAGATTGTGGGATGATTGGGACATTAATGCATTATTGATGGAATTGTGAACTGATCAACCCATTCCAAAGAGTAATAGGGTACTATTCCCAAAGAGCAATCAAACTGATCATACCCTTTAACACAGAAATACCAATATTAGACCTATATCCAGAAATCACAAAAATGAGAAAAGTCCCACATATTTCAAAATATTTATAGCATATCTTTTTTTCTGTAGTGTCAAAGAATTGGAAAGTGAGGGGATGCCAATCAATTTGGGAATGATTGAACAAGTTATACAATATGAATGTGATGGACAGAGAAATATGGAAAAGAATACAGGAACTGATGTTGAGTGAAGGGAGCAGAAACAAGAGAACATTATCCACAATAAAAACAACATTGTGAACTGATCAACACTGATGAAAGCATCTCCTCTCAAAAATTCAGAGAGCCAGGACAAACCTGGAAGAGCTGTTATGCATATACATATATATATATATATATTGATAGAGAGAGAGAGAGATAAAGTTAAAATTGTCATTTCTTCCCCTTCAGCCTACATATGAGCAATTGATATTTTCCCCTCTTTATTCCTTTCCTAGGGGTCAATAAATCTTGCATGATACTGAATGTGACTACACAACAACAATATATATATATATGTATATATATATATATATATATATATACATATTTTTTTTCTTTGACATATCAAAAGATTTTATGCATGACTGTGATCTCTGGAATTTGACTAGAATAGTCCTGGTAGTTTTCCTTTGATGATTTATTTCAGGTGGATATTATTGGAATATACTCTGGAGCTAAGATAGACCAATTTTCTTTGATATTTTTTGAAGCATGATGTCTTTTTTTTATTTCTAAGTAAGTTGATTTGTAGTGAGATATTACACATCTTATTCTATTTTTTTCTTTCATTGGACTGTTTTATTGATTTTTTTTAATGTATCAGATCCATGATCTTCTAATCTTAATGTTTTTTTTTTAGTTTTTTGCAAGGCAAATAAGGTTAAGTAGCTTGCCAAAGGCCACAAAGCTGGGTAATTATTAAGTGTCTGAGACCGGATTTGAACCCAGGTACTCCTGACTACAGGGTTGGTGCTTTATCCACTGTGCCACCTAGCCGCCCCCCCAATTCTGTTTTTAGATGTTATTTTTGTTAGTATTTTTATGCTTTGTTAACCCCCAATTTTCTTGCATTAATTTTGCATTAAACACTACTTCAGTCATTCAGATAATTATAATTCTAGAGTCAAAGAAAAAAATCACTTTTGATCAAATTTTATTTTCACAGTTTGTAGCAATTGCACAGTCCACCTTAGTAGTAGAATATATGATGAGAAAAAGTAAATGAGCCCTTGTCAATATCTAAATAATTGGGTGAAATTTCTCTTTTATTTTTATATAAGACTACTGATGCTTTTTGTATTTATTTTCTTTATATTTCTCAATAAAACTATCCTCCTATTTGTTTCCAGAGTGTCTTCTCAGAAAGACTACTAGGGTGTGATGGGGTAATGTAGTATAGTCAAGATGTCAGAATAAAGTCAGGAACTTTCCCAAATTATCCCCAAAACTCTAATACAAATTTATTAAATAATGACTTAAACAAATTCTAGAATGACAGAACCCACAAAAAGACTGAGTGAAACAAATTTCCCTCCAAAGACAAATTGGAAGATTGGCAGGAATGGTCTGTTGTACCAGGGTGAGGGAGAATAGTATAGTGCAGCTCTAGTCATCTGTAAGCAAAACATAAACATAACCTTTTAGCTACAGGAAGTCAGGTGACTGAGTTGGTAATAGGAGCCATGGTTTCCATATCTCTCAGTCAAGGAAATTCCAAGATTAGCAGGAAAACTTTGCTGCATTGTGTTAAGACTGGAGTTTTCTCCAGTGTAATGCAGATTCAACCCAGAAGAGCCGGAGAACTTGGGAGTCACTGGATCAACAGAAATAGCTGCTTCTGGAGCTCTCAACCCATGGACATTAAAGGGTTCTCTTGTTTACCATTGAGACAGGATTCTGTTTCTTTGCTTATATCTTGGATCACAGTCAGCTTCCCAATTCCAGGAAGAAGAGATGAAGCACAACAAAGCTTACTGCCTAAGTGGAGCAGGGATTATTCTCACAATTTCAAGGAAGAAAGTCATCCACAGACCAGAACACAAGCAAGGAAGGTAATCATAACCTCTTATATTGGAAGAATTGAAAACATGCAAATCTCTAAAATGTTCTCTGAAAATAGCTGCAAAAACCCTCAAAAGTTTTATACAGTGCATCCTCTACATTATAAGAAGAGTCCCATATTACAAAGGAAGTAAAATAAAGCCATAAGGGTGGGAAAATGAGTAAATTTTTTTATGGTAATAAGGAAGATCAAAACAAACACTTTGAAGAGGATAATAAAGCCAATGTTTCTACATCTAAAGCCTCCAAGAAAACTATGAATAGGACTCAGTTATAGAAGAGCTCAAAAGGATTTTGAAAATCAAGAAAAAGAGGTAGAAGAAGAATTTGGAAGAGAAATGAGAAGGGCGCAGGAAAATCATGACAACCAAGCTATAAGCTTATTGATGGAGATACAAAAAATACTTTGGACATGGATAGTAAAGTGGTCAGAAGGAAATTATGGGAACTCTTCACTATCACTGAGGCATAATTTTATTGCTTTGCATAATTAGGTCTGGACCACAGTCTGAGTAGACTTAAAAACCAGTTTGGTAAAATGGAAAAAAGAGGTCCAAAGGATCAATATATAGAATAGCTTTAAAAGCAGAACTGGTCAAATGGAAAAGGATTTACAAAAACTCACTATTTAAAATAATTCCTTAAAGTATAGATTGAAGAAAAGAGAAGCCAATGATTTTTGTGAGAAGTTAAGAAAATAAAATAAAAATAAAAAAACCATAAGAAAATTTGAAATATTTTATTGAAGAAACAATTGACCTGGAAAACAGATCCAGGGGAGAAAATTTAAAAATTTTTGTACTACCTTAAAGCCAAGATGAAAAAATAAGTCTCGACATCAATTTTCAAGAAATTCTACAGGAAAGCTCCCCTGATATATTAGAAGCAAAGGGTAAAATAGAAATTGAAAGAATCAACCAATCAATTTCTGAAAGGTATCCCCAAATGAATACTGGGAAGAATATTATAGACAAATTTCAGAGCTTTCAAATCAAGAATAAAATATTGCCAGCAGTCAGGAAGCAATAATTCATATATTGTGGAGCCACAGTCAGTGTAACAAAAGATTAAGCAACTTCTATATTAAAGGATATTTGGATTTGGAATATGATATTCTGGAAGGCAAAAAAAAGTTGGATTACAACCAACAATCAACTATTCACCAAAACTGAGTATAGCCTTTAAGGGAAAAATATGGACATTCAGTGAAATAGGGGACTTTCAAACTTTCCTGCTGAAATGACAAGAGCTAAACAGAAAATGTTATCTTCTAATACAGTATTTTAGTGAAGAATAAAAAGGTCATGCTGGATGGTCCTCTGCTATTTTCATCCATGACATGCAATGGATTCCAAAACTCTTCAGAGAAATCTTGGGAGTGTCTTTGAATTACTTCTTTTTATCTCTGTGTGAGTGCTTACCTTGTTTGAGTTCACTGTGAAATAGGCCTTTAGGTGAACTTATATTTGGCTTTAGGAAAAATTCAGCTAGTCCTTTAGTGTTGTCTCTCCCCAGTACTTAGAATGCTTGGAAATTTAACTTGAGAATATATCCCAAAATCTGGTACCTTACTTTTTCAGGTGATCTTCAGGCTTTTCCAAAAACAGTTCAAATGGAAGTGATTCAGTTTCCTGGCATGGTGCTTGTGTAGTGTCCAGATTTCACAGGCACACATACAACAGTGAAGTCAACACAATAGCTCTGAAAACTTTGTTTTGGTAGGCAGATTAATACCTCTTCTCTCTCACACTTTTCTTCAAAGCCTCAAATACTGTGCTAGATGTGCTAGATCTGGCAATGCTTGGGCAGCCTCATTCTCTATGTGTAGATCCTTGGAAAGTATTCTGATAAGATAAATGAACTTATTCATAACTTTGAATATTTCTCCATTTGATTTAATCAATGGTTAGTTCTACATTTAGATGGCTTGGTGTCAGTTGCTGGAGAACTGCATATGTACTGTTTATGTAATATCAATTTGTATAACTTCAATCAAAGTGCTAGCCTTCTCAGACTTTGTGGGGGGAGCAGGAAGTATGGGAGAGAAGTTGCAAATCAAAATTGTAATTAAACAAAGGTGGAGAATTGATTTTATATCTACAGACTAAAAAATAAAATAATAAAATTAAGACAAATTTTGCATACCCTTTGACCCGTCAATATTACTACTAGGTCTGTACCTAAAGAGACAAAACAAATATATAAATAAAAAGGAAGGGGACTTACATGTATAAAAATATTTATAGCAACTGTTTTATGGTAGCAAAGAATTGAAATTTGAGCATATGCCCATTGAAAGGGAAATGGCTGAATAAGTGGAATATGATAGTGATGAAATTCTATTGTGCTTTAATATATGATGAGCAGGATGGCTTCTGAAAAATCTGGGAAGACTTATGTAAAATCTTCCAAAGTGAAATGAGTTCACAATAGATACAGCAATATTGTAAAATGATCAATTGTGAATGTCTTAGCTTTTACCAGGAATACAAATTCTGAAAGACCTATGATGAAAAATGCTACTCAGCTACAGAGAAAGTACTGATGGAGTCTGAATCCAAATGGAAGCAAACTTATTTTTATTCTTTCATTACTTTTCCTGCTTTTTTAAATGTCTAAACACTAAATGTGTTTTGCATTATCTCACATGGATAATGTTATCTTATCTCTTGCTTTCTCAATGCTTAGGGAAGGAACAGAGGGAGGATTTGAATTTGGAACTTTTTAAATGAAGGTTAAAAATAAAATAAAAACGACTTCTCTATTTTCCTCATTTTCTAATTTATCTTCAATATCAATCTTTTATTGGGTAATTCTCTACTGCTTACAAACATACTATTTCATCTTTGCAAATATTTCATATTTGTCCCCTTTTATTCTTTGATACTACTACCACCATAGTGTAAAACCTCACCACAATTTCAATTTCAATAGCATATGGTTTGGACTGTCTGCACAAGCCTCTCCCTTCTTCAATCCATTTGTTAGTTAGCCATGAATTTATTTTGTTGATTGAATTGATAAGGTCAAGTATGGCAATATTACTCCCCAAGAACTGATAAATTTTAATGACTCATTATCATCTCTAGCATCAAATACCAAATATTCTAAGATTCAAAGATCAACATATGCTATACTACACATACATTTTTTTTGTTTGTTTTTATACTTTATGACTCTCCTTTACCCTTCTCTCAAGCCCCAGGTACTCTTCTATTCAGTGTCACTGACATATGTTCTACCATTTTACTCTGGTTATTTTCCTCATTTGGGTTGCTTTCTACTTTTACAACCTGGCTTCTCTGGTGTCCATCAAGTTCAAATTAGAATCTTAACTCCCTACAGGAAACCTTTTATAATTTTGGCACTTTTGCTTCATTTCCTCTTATTTCCTAATTTCCTGGACATAACTTGTTTGTTCAGAGTTCATTGTTATCTCCCCACATTAGGTTATATACTCTTTGAGTGCAGGGAATAAGTTTTGCTTTTCTTTTTTTTTTTTTTTTATTTCCAGCACATAGCACAATTTTTTGAACAAAACAGGAATCTAATATATGATTATTGATTTTGACTTTATTGAATACTTGTAAATCATATAAAACCTAGTAACAGAATAACAAGTATAATGAATTCAAGAATTCTTAAAAAGAAGTTTCTTTTTTGTGGAGCCAGTCAGATGAAACTGTCAGATTAACTTTTGGAAGTTTCCTTGATAGAAAACCAAATTCAGAGGCAAGGTGGGATTTATGGGAAATTTTGCAGTCTTGCCTAACTAATCCTTAAATAGCTTAAGGGTAAGAGCTCTAAGTTCTACTGAAAATTGCTTTGGAGCTGATGACAGACATGATAGAAAAGGATAGCAGTGCTAAAAATGGATTTCTTTTCTTAGTAAGCTCATGGCTTCATAGTACTGGAATTGAAAACTTTAGCATTAATCCTATCTATGGTGTATCACAGAAGTAACAGAGCAGAAGTGCACTTATCTGATAGATAGACTTCCAGCAAACTGAAAAATTTAAGATATTTACATAAATCCAGCAGCAAGTCAAAAATATCTAATATTTCTAAATAGATGTTACAAAGCTTTGACAATTTATAAGAGAGACTTTCAGGTGCTCGTTGAGGGACTTTATTCATATATATTTGGCATATAACTATAATAACTTAAGAAGTCAATTTGTTATAATTTAATTTTGCAGTAAAATATACCTATTTACTAACTTCTATCTACCAGACACTGTACTTGGCTGCAAACAGTGAAAACAAAAATGACAGTCTTTATCCTTAAGAAGTATAACAATATTGATGCTCTCCTAATAGCCAACATTTACTTGGAGCTTGGTTTGTACTCAGCACTAGGCTAAACACTCTACAATGTTTTAACATTTAGCCTTTCCAGCAATCTTGCTACATGGGTATTATTATTATTATTATTATTATTATTATTATTATTATTATTATTATTATTACCATTGTAAAGATAGCAAAATCTGGCATAGAGTGAGACAAAATGACTTGCCTATGGTTACATAGCTTTGAGGGTCAGATTTGAACTGCAGTCTTTCAGTCTCAAGGCCACCACTGCATCATCTTGTTGCAACTGAGCTGAAATTTAAAGCTAGATTAAAACTGCTACTAGAGAAGATGAATGACAGAATGAATTTTAGTGATGAGTTAGTCAATGGGAATGTCCAATTTTGAAAGAGAGTAATTGAAATTTGAGAAAAAAATAAAGATAGACGAATGTGGCCAGCATACAGTAAATATGTGAAGGGAGTAAAAATTTAAAAAATGAGGGCAGAGTCGTCTCAGGGACTATTTTAATGACAAGTTTTTGAATTAATGTTTTAAGCTAAAAACCATAGAACTCATAATTATGACCTCTAGAATGATATTGTCCAAGTATATAATAAGAAATCATGAGATTAGACTAGAATACTTTAATTATTAAGCAAATGATTTTGGACAATAGTTTCTCAAAATATTTAGTTAACAAAAGGATAGATCTCTGGTGTAGTGACATAATAGGTTATTATTAGGCCAAAAGGCATGAGAAGTTTTATATGCCTTTGAGAATAGTTCCATACTGTTCCTCAGAATGTTTGTATATATCGCATTGCATCCAGCATTTGTCATTTCTGATTTGTATTGGATAATATCTTAGAGTTTTTATAACTTACATTTCTTAAAACAATAATGATTTCAGAATTATTTTGAATTTATTCTTCTGAAAATAGCCTATCTATACGCTTGGACTATTCATCAGTTGAGGAATGGTTTTTATTTTAATAAACTTGATTCACTTCCCTTTATAATTGAGAAAAAAGTTCTTTATCATAGAAACTTGCTGTTAAAATGCATTAATATTACTTCTATGTCTATGATAATTTTAGCAAATTTAGTTTCCCTGATTATCTGTTTAATTGGGTCT
Source organism: Macrotis lagotis (assembly GCF_037893015.1). NCBI lineage: Eukaryota > Metazoa > Chordata > Mammalia > Peramelemorphia > Peramelidae > Macrotis > Macrotis lagotis. Next base: position 102,945,394 of record NC_133662.1, on the reverse strand, counting down.
ATTTTTGCTTTTACTTTGTCTGAAATCATGATTGCTACCCAAGTCGTTTTTACTTCAGATGAAGCATAAAAAATTCTGTTTCAACCACCAATTTAACTCTGTGTGTGTCTGTCTGTTTCAAGCATTTCTTATAAATAAAAAATTGTTGAATTCTGGTTTCTAATATAGTTTTAAATCTATTTCCACTTTATAAGTGAATTTAATTTTTTAAATGATAAAATCATAATTATTTGTATTCTTGTGATATAATCATGAAAGTTGAAAAGGAAACAGAAATACTTTTCTATAAGTCAATCAATTTTTTGTATCATAATGTAAAATGTGGAAAAAATAGTGGAAGGAATTGTCAATAATTCACAAAGAATTATTAATAACAGATAAACAACATTGTAAGAGAGTACTGATGATTCATGGGAAATGATATTCAGTAAAAAATCCAGTTTACTTGTAAATTTTCCTTGTATTGCCATACTTTGGTACAGTTTTTAGCCCTCAAATAAGTACTTGATGACTTGCTTTGATGGGAAGTTATAATCTCAAGCCCCTAAGCATAAAAACATAAGGATAATAACTAAATGGAAGTAGCATATTGTAATTTACATAAGCAAAATGACAAAACTCCTTTAATTAAACAAGACTTTTCTCACTTGACAGGATCATTTTTGCATATAAACTTTCTATCAATATTCATATAAATATGTGACATAGGAACTTGTTGTCTCCAAAGGATGAAAATTTAACATTACACAAAGAGAAGTAGACAGGGACAAATTGGTTTGAAGTAGGTTGAAACATATTGCAGCTAAGAAACTTGGAAGAATTGGATCAAAGAAAATCCTCAAGCACGTGTATAATTGCAAAAAGGGAATAATGGATTAAAAAAATCCCCAAAGGAACCAAAGTAAAAGATGATCAGAAAGGGGAAAAGAAGGAAAAGAAGACCAAAAAGAAAGACGGGGTTGAAAAGTTGTGAAAAAAAATCTCTCAAATATTACAATTGGAACCCAGTCATGGCCCAAAGGATTGGCAAATACTGTTATATATTTCTGCTGAGTTATATACAACAAGAAATACGTTTCACCCAAAAAGCCATATTGAAGGGAAAAAGAAAGACAGGGTGCCTGCTACTATCTTCAAGCCATTTGGTGGTAATAAAATTGGAAGAACCTGAGTGGTAAAGATTAGCAAAATGCTCAGGCATTTACCTACTGAATATATGCCTAGAGAGCTCCTAAGTCATGGCAAAAAAAAAAAAAACAAAAAACCCTTAGCATCACTCCCGGCACAGTTCTGATATTGCTCAATGGCTACTACGGGCCCAAGAAAGTTGTTTTCCTGAAGCAGTTGACTAGTGGCTTGCGACTGGTGACTGGATCTCTGACCATCAGCTGTGTTCCTCTGTGAAGAAGCCATCAAAAATTTGGCATTGCCACCTCTGAGAGGGTCATTCTTTTAGGTATAAAACTTTCAAATCATCTTACAGATTTTTAGTTTAAGAAGTATCCCCCTAAACCTAGACAACAAAGAGAGAGTTTTGACACAGAAAGAGAATATAATGATAGAAGAAAGCAAGGTGTCAAAACTGTGGCTTAATACTATGATGCACTTATTTGAAAATAAGGACAAGAGTACAGTTTACAAATAGTTAAGATATGATTCATTTTACTGGAAATAATCTTCATATCAATGTTGGACAGCCTGTAAACATTTATTTAGGGAGGTAGTAGTCTTAACAGTGGTTATAGTGTTGTCTTAAGTAAGGAAGATTCATCTTTCCTAGTTTAAATCTGATTTTCGATACTTGCCAGCTATTTAGATCTGGGCAAAAAAGTTAACCCAGTTTGCCTCAATTCCATATCCACAAATTGAACTGGAGAATGAAATGGTAAATCAATTTTGTGGCTTTGCCTAGAAAATTTCAAATAAGGTCATGAGAAGTTGAACATTATTTAAATGTCTGAACAATAAACGTTTATTAAGCATGTACTATTAGTCAGATATTTTGTTATGGAAAAGATGTGGAGGTGAAAAAATTAAAATAAATTCCTATAATCAACTCAATTCACAAGACATTGATTGAGTTTAATGAGGCAGACATTGAGCCAGGAATTCAAACTCTATCAAGAGCTTACAGATAGTTTAATATTTGATTAATCTTTTATATTCATGACACACCTATTTGAAGTTATTTTGCTAAATTTTACATAGATAGATAGGGGACTAGTCTGTGTATCATTATTATTATTATTATGTCTGTTATAGAACCCTTTTATATGTAGTGAGTTCTATAAAACATTTTCAGGATAATATTTTTCCAAATGCAAAAAATAGTATTAAAATATTTATATTGAACTATGCATATATTTCTTTTAAGTTAAGGACCTACTGTTAATAATTCTCAATCCTAATTTCTAAAATAAAAACAGAACTTTTTCAATTTTTCAAGCTGTGATTATTTAAAAGGAAATTTTCCTAACTGTAGTTTGTCTTCAAAAAAATAACAAAAAAGTACATTTTACAAGCTAAATAATAGAGATTCAATATAAATGGAGAACAAATAAAGTTATCAAGTTTCTGGGATAAAAAATCTCTCTTCCATTAAAAAAAAACTGTTGGAAAAAATTAGAAGTTAGTATGGCAGAAATTTGGATTAGACCAACTTCTCAAACCCTATACCAAGATAAGATCAAGATGGATACAGGACTGGGACATAAAAGACAATATCATAAGTAAACTAGTAGAGGAAGGAACAGTTTACCTGTCAGATCCATGCAAAGGGAAGCAGTTTATGACCAAGGAAATGATGGAGAAATCATTGAAAACAAACTAAATAATTTTCATTGCATTAAATTAAAAAGCTTTTGTACAGACAAGAAACCACTGTAACCAAGCTGAAAAGAAATGTAGCAAATTGGTAAAGAATTTTTGCAAGAATTATTTCTGACAAAGGACTCATTTCTAAAATATATGAAAAACTGTGTCCAATTTATAAAAAAAAATCAAACCAGTTCCCAATTGAAAAATGATCAAAGGAAATGTGGAAGCAATTTACAGATGAGAAAATCAAAGTCATCCATATTCATATGAAAAATTGCTCTAAATAATTACTTATTAGAGAAATGCAAATTAAAGCATATGTGAGGTACCGTGTCCCAACTCTCAGATTGACCAATATGACCAGAAAGGACAACGATCAATATAGGGTTGGATGTGGGATATCAGGGACACTAATACATTTTTGGTGGAGCTGTGAACTGATCCAAACTTTCTGGAGAGCAATTTGGAATTTTGCCCAAAGGGTAATAAAAATGTGCATACCCTTTGCTCCAGCAATACCACTACTGGGTCTAAACCCTGAAGATATCATGATAAAGGGTAAAAATATCACTTGTTCAAAAATATTCATTGCAACCCTGTTAGTGGTAGCAAAGAATTGGAAATGAAATGATTGTCCATCAATTGGGGAATGGTTGAACAAATTGTGGTATATGTCCATTATGGACCACTATTATTCTATTAGAAAGTCAGAGGGATGGGAATTCAGAGAAGTCTGGAAGGTTCTGCATAGACTCATGCTGACTGAGATGAGCAGAAACAGAAGAATATTGTATATCAAAACAGCAACATGTGGTCAATGATTAATGTTAATGGACTTTTTCATTCCATCAGTACAATATCTACAATGGAGAATACCATCTGTATTCAGAGAAAGAATTGTGGAATTTTAAAAAAGACCAAAGAAAATTAACTTTTATTTTTACAAAATGCTTTCTTATTATGTAATTTTTGCCATTTCTTATAATTTTTCCCTTTCTCAACACATTCAATTTAGATCAATGAATAGCATGAAAATACTATAAAGTCTAAGAGATTGCCTTCTGTGGGGGGTGAGGGGTGGGAAATGAGATTTGCAAAATTAAAAAATAAGTAAAGAAATTTGGAAAAAATCAGGGATGATAAACTCAGAGAGAACTAGAATTTCAGAAGAGAGTATGAATTTTCCTTCAGTTCAGAAAAGATCAGGTTGAAGTTTAAAAAGCAATTGGAAAAATAGAGGGGAAAAAACAAAGATAACATTAACACTTTGCAAGAGAAAATTATCATCTTGCAACAAGAAACCAAAATTAAAATTGACCACATGCAAAACGAAAATAATTCTTTCAAAACCACAATTGGTCAAATGGAAAACTCTTTCAAAAATAGAATTAACAATTTGAAAAGAACTTGCAAAAGGTAAATGAAGAAAATTCTTATCTAGAAATGATTGGAAACTGTAGAAAATAATGACTTAATGTGGCAAGAAAATCTGTTAAGCAATACTAAAATCATCCAAAAAGTAGAAGAAAATGGAAAATTCCATACCAACAAAACAACTGACCTAGAGAAGGGATCTAGAAGAGACAAATTAAGCATCATTTGTCTTCCTGAAAATATTGGAAGAAAAAGCTTTGGTTCAATACTTTAGGATATAATGAAATAGAATTCCTCCAATATCATTGAGCCTGAGGCAAAATAGTTATTGAATGAACATATCTCCCCTCATGATAGGGATCCCCAAATCAAAACACCAAGCAATAGTGTGACCAAATTCCAGAACTATCAGATAAAAGAGACAATCATGCAAGTAGCCAGAGTAAGGCTTACATAGGACCTGGCAGCATCAACATTAAGGGATCAAAGTGCCTGGAATTATATATTCCAAAGAGCAATGGAGGTTGAAGTGCAACCAAGAATTCATTATCCAGCAAAACTGAGCATTCTTTCCCTGGAGAAAAGATGGACATTTAAAGAAATGGGAGTCGTCAATTTTTTCATGATGAAAAGACCAGAGCACAAAAGCAAACTCTGGATATCAAACAGGGTACTCAAGAGAAACATGAAAAAGGAAAAAGAAAAAAAAATCCAATAAGATGAAACTGACAATATCCCCATCGTGGAAAAAGATTCTCAAAAATCTTAAGAATTGTAATTGTATTATAGAGAATATACTAACCTAGAAGTAATGGACCAACTGCTAATTGTAGCAATAAGAGAAGAAAGAGAAATTGAAGTAATCAGAATTGGCAAGGAGGAAGCAAAACTTTCACTATTTGCAGATGATATGATGGTATACTGAGAGAACTGGAGAAAATCATCAAAAATACTCCTTGAAACAATTAACACATTCAGGACAGTAGCAGGATATAAAATAAACCCACATTAAGAGTCAGAATTTTAATGTATGAGCAACAAAGCCAAAGAACAAGAGATAGAAAGAGAAATTCCACTTAAAATAACTGTAAAAAATATAAAATTCTTGGTAATCTACCCAGCAACTGTATGAACACAATTATAAAATTCTCCACACCCAAATAAAGTCAGATATAAATAACTGGAGAAATGTCAAATGTTCATGATTAGGTTGAGCTAAAATAATAAAATGACAATTGAACCCAAATTAAATTACTTATTCAGTGCCATACCAAAGTACAAAATAACTACTTTAACAAGCTAGAAAACATGTAATAATTCATTTGGAGCAACAAAAAAGGCAAGAATAGCAAAGGAATTGATGAGAAAAGATTGTAAAGGAAGTTGGCCTAGCTCTACCAGTTCTCAATCTATACTAGTAAAGCAGTAATCATCAAAACTGCTGGTACTGCATAAGAAATGGAATAATGACTGGGTGGATTAGGATAGGTACAAATGAAACTGCAGAAAATGACTATAGCAATCTACTATTGGGCAAACCCAAGGAGATCAGGCACTGGAACAAGAACTCAATATTTGATAGAAATTGTTGGGAAAATTGGAAAACAGTACGGCAAAAACTAGCCATAGTTCCACATCTATACCAAAATAAGGTCAAAATGGGTACAGGATTTAGACATAAACAATGATAAATTAATAGACTAAAAAATCTTCAATCTATCCGATCTATAGAAAAACATAAATTTATTACCAAAAAAGAATTAGAGCACAATATGAACTATAAAATGAATGATTTTGTCTATATTAAATTAAAAAGGTTTTTCACTAATAAAATCAATGCTGTCAAAATTAGAACAAAAGCAGAAATCTGGGCAATCTTCACAATCAGGAGTTCTGACAAAGATCTCATCTCTGAACTAAATAGAGAATATCATAAAATTTATAAGAATACAAGTAATTCCCCAATTGATAAATGGTCAAAGGCTATGAACAGACAGTTTTCAAATGAATAAATTAATGCTATATATAATTGTATGAAAAATTCTTCCAAATCACTACTGAGTATAGAAATGCAAATTAAAAAAAAAACGAGGCATCATCTCAGACCTATTAGATTAGCCCAGATGAGTAAAAGGGAAGATGACCAATGTTGGACAAGACAGGAGGATTGGGATATTGATGCATTGCTGGTAGAATTGGGAAAAGATCCAACCTTTCAGGAAAGCAATATGGAACTATACCCAAAGAACAATAAAACTGTTCATACCCTTTGACTTAGGAATTCCAATCTAGGACTATATGAAGAAGGAATTGTATAAAATTGGAATTGTCCTACATGTTCCAAAATATTCATAGCAACTCTTTTTTGTATTGGAATAGAATTGGAAGTTGAGGGGTGCCAATCAATTGGGGAATGACCAAACAATTTATGGTACATGAATACTATGAAATATTATTGTTCTATAAAAAACCTGAAATAGTGGGACTCTAGAGAAGCTCAGAATGACTTAAGGGACCTTAGGCTGAGCAAAGCATGTAGGGCCAAGAGAAGAATGTAGAAATCAACAAAATTAATGACATGAACAACCTTGATGGAAGTAATTACTCTTCACAATCCAGAGAGCTAGAACCAGTATTAGACTGGTAAGGATCTACATTGTCCCCAACCCTATCCTATGACTTTTATGAAGGTACATATCAAAGGTAATATCAAGTAAATTAATAGATTAATGAATTAATGAATGATAAATGCAAAAATTAAAACTTTATTATGTGCAATGAACCATTTTAACTTCTAATGATTCAAATGAAAATGTATTAAAGTTCCTGTAAGAAAGAAGTTCACACTTAAATGAGGTATACAACACGTATGGCAGTTTTCATCTAGATGTCAAATTGAAAGATCCCATTGTCTTTAAGATATAGGATCAAAGTAGATGATAAAGTTGATTAATTTGGTTTTTTTTCTCGGAAAGTCACTTTCCCTGATAAATTCCATCATACATCTATCTGATGTTAAGCACTTTGATAATTCCAGGCATTCATCCATTTATCTATCTATCTATCATCTCTCTGTCTATATATATATATATATATATATATATATATATATATATATATATATATATATATGTGTGTGTGAATAGCTCTCTCTCTTCACATATATATATATATATATATGTATACACACACACACACATACACACACACACACACACACACACACACACACATATATATATATATATATATATATATATATATATATATATATATAGTACACAGGTATATAAGTATATCTATATATGTATTTGCAGATATATGCATTCACACATTTTTGCTGGAGGGTATTTTTTCTCCTTAGTCTTCATTACCTATATCTCAAAACTTCAGGAAAAATTACCAGGTTTAATTGACACAGATTTTTTTTGTTTGTTTATTTATTTTTCCCCACAAGGATATGGATCATAGTTCTGGGTTTGAAACAGCTTCAATTTTCTTTTGCTTTTAAGGGTCTGCACTATTACTCAAGATCTGAGGAAAAGACAGCATTCAACGTTGTGATGTTGTTTTAACATACTTGGAATGTGTTACCTTTTTCACCATAAATTGTTGTGATATATATGTGGGCATCAATTAATTAGCAGTTGTGGAGAATGTGTGAAAAGCTGAATTATTTGCTACCCAGATAATGTTATGAATTTAAGATGAAAACAGGACTTGTGGTTCGAAGGTGAATATCACTCCAAGGCTCATTTGCTTATATAGCTCTTGGTCCCGCTTAGTTAATAGATAAGGAAGATGGAAATATTATGTACAATGATTCATCTACTTAATGTATGATGTGAGGAATATCCTGAAAACTGGTCGAGTGGTTTGGGGGTCACTACCCATGGCTATTGAATTCAAATCCTAGGCTGCCTTTCAGAAATTGAGGTGAAATGGTATCTGTTTAGCAGTAGCAGTCATTTATTAATTATTTAATGTACAAAAAAGAGAAAGGATGGAATCTCAAATAAGGCAAAGAAATAAAAGACAAAGCATAGTTAGTATGAGCTGATTATCATTAAGTGCAAATAACCATATTATTAATATTTGGAACAATGTCAAAATTCAGATTATTCTGATAATGTAATATTTCAAGGATCAAAGGCTTACACAATGCATTTGCCTTCCATTAAAGTATATTTTAACTTTTCTTTCACTTAGTACATAACCTTCAAGAGCTTACTTGGTTGAAAATTTCATTACCTATACTCACCATGGAATGAGTTTGAACTTCCATAGGCTGGGCTTAAGAATATATAAATAAAATCTGTTACCTTTTCATAATCAAAACCTTTTAGTTTTTTAGAAAAATAACAAAAAAATAAAGAACTCAGAACTGACAAAGCATTGATCTTAATAATTCTACATTACCATTACACTATAGTGAGGTATATTATTTTAGTGGAATATAATGTACTTGAAATTAATATTACTTAGTTCTATTATACCCCCATTTTGTAATATTAAAGCTCTTTAGGTATTCAAAGAATTACTTATTTGATGGATCTCTACTCTTTTTTTTGAAAATATAAGTTTCCTGATTAATGAGATTATATAGTAAAATATCACGCATATGGAAGTCATTCAATAAACATCTCTTGAATGACTGATGTTAAGTGGTGCATTTTATATATAATATAAATATATATATATATATATATATATATATATATGAGAATTGTTAAAATGTTTAGTTGTTTAAAACTTCATAAGGTCATGAAAATCTGATGATATTAATTAGCTTTCACCTGGGATGTAAGAGGCCATGATTTTCTGACATCTCCTTCATTTCTCTTCCCAATTTTCCTTCTACCTCTCTTTCGTGATTTTCAAAGGATTTTTTGAGTTCTTCTAGGAACAACCACAGGGTGCCAGGGTACTTTGGGGTGCCTGAATCCCTGGCAGCAGGAATGGTTTACTGACTTTTCAGCCAAGGAATTGTTAAAGAAGACTTAGAAGATAAGTGCCCAAACACTGAAGCAGTGTGAGTGACCAAAAACTCTGGAAGTGTATTAAAATCAAGTCATCGGCTCTGGAAATGAGTAAAAAGAAGAGAAAGAATCTGATCATAGACAATATCTTTGATTGCATGGACAGTCAAAATACAAACTACAAAGACTACAAAGTCTTAGTTTCTGTATCCAAAGTCTCAAAGGAAAAATACAAATTGTTCTCAGACTTTGGAAGAACTCAGAAAAGACTCTGAAAATGAAGTAAGGGATGTAGAAGAAAAATTGGGATGAGAAATGAGAGAGATACAGGAAAATAATGACTATGAAGGCAGCAGCTTGGTGAAGAAGATAAAAAAAACAAAGACAATAGCATGTTAAATATTAATTTAGATAAAAGATAAAAAGCTGTCCAGAAGGTCAATGAGGAGAACACCTTGAAAAGCCGAAAAATGCAGACAGAAAAAGAGTTAAAAATGTTCTCTGAAGAAAATAATTGCTTCACAGAATGGAGTTAAGGACAGCTTATGACTTTTTGAGATATCAAGAAACAAGGGGTGGAGCCAAGATGGCGACAAGAGAGGATCCTTTCTTAGGTGCTTTCAAACAAAACTTAGAAGTTAAGAACTCTAATCAAATTTTCAAGACACGCAATCAACAGAGGGATCCAGTGAGACAGTTCTGCAACACAAGGGAACCTCGAAAAGAGTGGAAAGGCTCGGCTCCAAGGGGTCAGAGGGGTGGCTCACCAAAGGGGCAGCTACCAGAGCAATGGAACTTCAGCTTCCCAGAGGCAGACCCTAAGAGCTGGGAACTGTGGCTCCCAGCAACGAAGACAGTTTCCTGACATACACCCCAGAGAGCATCAGGCTCAACTTGGGGGAACATTGGGGGGACCTCTGCCAGAGCGAGTATGTGAAGCCCAGCCCTCAGGGCACTGAGCAAGCAACATGGCTGCTGTAGCCCAGATCCAGAAACTGGAAGCAGGCAGAGCCAGTAAGCAGGAGTCCTAGGGCATGAGTGATGATCCTAGGGAGGGGAGTGGAGAAAGACTGCCAGTCTCTGTCCTCTGTCCTGCAACAGCACTCTGGGGTTCTAACCACATTCAGATCCTGATCACAGTCTAGATGCCCATATAGTCATAGGCTCCCCAACCTCAGCCCTGTAGCAGAGGGGTACACTTATGGTCACTCACAGTGCAGGAAGGAAAACAGAGCCTCACACACTCAAAAGCTCAGGAAGAACCCCCAAACCAAGCACAGACTAGAGATATGAGTCTAGCAGAGAAAAAAAGAGGTACACCATCAAGAAATACTTTGTCTGTGATCCCAAGAAGGATCAAAACACTCAATCTGAACATGAGGAAGTCCAAGTTCCTGCATCTAAAGACTCCAAGAAAAACAGAAATTGGGCTCAAGCTATGATAGAGCTCAAAAAGACTTTAAAAATCAAGTGAGGGAGATAGAAGAAAAATTGGGAAAAGAAATGAGAGAGATGCAGAAAAAAAGGAAAATGAAGGCAGCAGCTTATTCAAGGACATCCAAAAAAAATGTTGAAGAAAATAACATGCTAAAAATCAGCATAAGTCAAATGGATAAAACAGTTCAAAAAGTGATTGAGAAGAAGAATGTTTTAACAAGCAGAATTGACTAGATGTAAAAAGAGATAAGAAAGCTCTCTGAGGAAAACAAATGCTCCAGACAAAGAATGGAACTGAGTGAGGTTGCTGATTTTATGAGAAATCAGGACATAATACTTCAAAACCAAAAGAATGAAAAATTAGAAGAAAATGTGAAACATCTTATTGAAAAAACAACTGATATGGACAACAGATTTAGGAAAGATAATTTAAAAATTATTGGAATACCTGAAATTCACGACCAGGAAAAGAGCCTTGACATAATTTCCAAAGAATCACTACAGGAACATTGCCCTGATATCTTAGAAGCAGAGGGCAAAAGAGAAATTGAGAGAATGCAGCTATCACCCCGAGGAAGAGATCCAAAATAAAAACAACTCCCAGGAATATTATAGCCAAGTTCCAGAATTCCCATGTCAAAGAGAAAATATTACAAGCAGCCAGAAGGACATAATTCAAATATCATGGAGCTGCCATCAGGCTCACACAGGAGTTAGCAGCAACTACATTAAAAAGCTCATAGGGTTTGGAATATAATATTCCAGAAGGCAAAATAACTTAGAATGCAACTGAAAATGAACTACCTAGCAAAACTAAATGTCCTCTTCCAGGGAAAAAGATGGGCTTTCAATGAACCAAGGGAATTTCAAATGTTCCTATTGGAATGGCCAGAGCTGAACAAAAGGTTTGATCTTCAAATACAGGACTCAGGTGAAGCATAGAGAGTGGAGGACAAGGGGAATGTATGAGGGACTCAATGATGATGAACTACATGTGTTCCCATAAAGAAAAATGATGCTGATAACATTCATTTAACCTTCTCATTTACTAGGGCAGGTAGAAGGACCTTTTATAGATGAAGCACAGGAGAAAGCTGAATTTGAAGATATATTGTGGTGTAAAAATGGATTCAATAGGTAAAAGGGAAATGTAATGAGAGAAAGAAAAAGAAGAGGAGGAATGGCATAAAATATATCATATAAAAAGATTTTTCTTTATTATAATTAACTATTGCAATGATATGGAACGGGGAAGGCAAGGGAGAATGAGGGAATCTTCACTCTCATCAGAGGTGGCTAGGAGAGGAAACAGCATATACACTTAATGGGGCATAGACATCTGGAGCAAGAAGGAGAGAAGGGAGACAGGGGGAAGGGGGTGATGTAAGTGATGGAGGACAGCATAGACCATGGGGGTAGAGTGGTCAGATATAACACATTTTCTTTTTTGCTTCCTTCATGGGGCTGGGATTCGATGGCCTGTCTGGGACCATTGGACCAGGTGGATGCTGGGCTTATAGGGTGGTATGTGGGCTCATGTCCTCTTGGCCCCAGGGCTGGGAATCTGTCTGCTGTGCCACTCAGCTAACCTACAGCAGAGTCAGAGTGAAGGGAGAGAGAAAATATAATATATGGTAGTGGAGAAATAAGAAAGGAGGGAGTTGTGATTAGCAATGGCAACGTTGGAAAAATATGGGAGTTACTTTTGCGATGGACTTATAAGAAATATGTGATACCCCGTGGCAGAGCTCTTGATGTTGGAACAAAGACTGAAGGTCAATTTTATTATTTATTATTATTATTATTATTATTGTTATTGTTATTGTTATTATTATTATTATTTTGTGGGCCACACAGCTGGGTGATTGTTGTGTATCAGAGGCCAGATTTGAACCTGGGTGCTTCTGGCCCAAGGGTCAGAGCTCTGTCTACCACCCAGCTGCCCCTACTACTACTACTATTATTATTATTATTACTATTTTATTTTATGTCTTTTTTTTTTTGTTTTTGCAGGGCAATGTGGTTGGGGCGGCTTGTATGGGGTCATACAGCTGCGTGTTTGCTGGATGTCTGGGGCAGGATTTGGGCTCATGTGTTCTTAGTTCCAGGGCCAGTGCTCCATCCACTGTGCCACCTTGTCATACCTACATTTATTAATATTATCATTATTTTTCTTTTCCTTTAATTTTAGTTTTTCTTCTCTCCCATGCAGGTTTATTTTTTTGGGGGGGAAGAGGGCTTATGTTTACTCTTCAAAAAGAATATTTTAGTAATGTACATAAAAAACATTTTTTTATAAACTACGAATAAATAAATAAATAAATGAAAAGCAAAACATAAAGAAAAGAAATCAACAAACAGTAAATAAAACTAAAAATAGATTTTCCTTACCTATGAGAAAATATGAAATATCTGTTTGGAACCACAAGTCAACTGGCAAACAGATTCCAGCAAATATAATTTAAAATATTTTGGCTTCATTTTTCAAAAGTTCCATGAAAATTTTCTTGAAATCCTGGAAGCAGGGGGAAATCAAAATGAAGGGAATACAACAATCACCTCCTGAAAGTGATTCTAAATTTAAAACTCTCAGAAATATTATAGCAAAATTCCACAAATCAAGTCAATGATAAAATATTTCAAGCAGCCATAAAGAAACAATTCAATTATCATGGAACTACAGTCATGATTAGACAGGATTTAGCTGTGTCCACATTAAGGGCTTGTAGAGCTTGGAATATGATATTGTGGAAGGCAAAAGATCTTGGATTACAACTGAGAATCAACTACCCATAAAACCTGAACATTTTCTTATAGGGGAGAAGATGGACATTCAGTGAAATAGGGACTTTCCATCTTTCTTTATGAAATGACCAGAGGTGAACAGAGTTTGATCTTCAAGTACAGTAGTTAGGGGAAACATAGAGAGGGTGGATGAGAAGGGCAAATTATGAGGCATTTAATGAAGTTGGACTATGTGTATTCCTGCTTGGGAAGAAGAAACTGATCATTCATATGTACCTTTTGAATTATCAGAACAGTTATATAACAGGCAGCTGAATATAAATGTATGATATTAAGATGAAGTCAAAGGGTGAATAAGGAATGTATTGAGAGAAACAGAAGGTTGAGATAGAAAGGGCTAAGATATATAATGTAAAAAGTCAAGAAAAAAAATCTTTTTCAGTGGAGTGGACTGGGGAAAGGTTTGAGGGAAAGCATCAGCCTTCATTCCCATTGGAATTGGCTCATAGAGAAAATAACATTCACACTCAGAAGAGTATAGATGTCCATCTTACCCATGACAAAGAAAGGAAAGGGAAGGGAAGGAAGATAGGGGATGGGGGAGGGGATAGAAGTTGTAGCTGATTGAAGAGAGGGAAGATCATGGGAGAGGTTAGTCATATACAGCACACTTTTGAGGAAGAACAGGAAGAATGGAGAGAGTGGTAATATAATGGGACTGGGGAGGAATAGGATGGTAGAAAATACAGCAACTGATGGGAAAATAATTTCGAAGCACCTTCTTAGATGGACTTTTTTTTGTTGAGAGAAAAAATCATATCCTAAAGGAAAAAAAAATATAAGAGACAGCAAAATTACATAGTAAGATAACTTTTATTTTAAATTAAAGGTAATATTCTTTGGTCTTTATTCAAACTCCACAATTCTTTTTCTTCATACATTCTCCAACGAAGATATGCCAAAATAGTCCTGGATGGTTGCACTGATTACATTGATGAAATGAGCAATTAAAATCGATCATCAACCCCATGTTGCTATTTTGTTTGCAATGTTCTTCTGGTTCTGCTCACCTCTCCAAGCATCATTTCATGTAAATTCTATCAGGCTTTTATGAGTTACCATTCCTCCTGCTTTCTAATGGAACAATAGTGTTTCATAAGGAACATGTCCCACAATTTGTTCAGCCATTCCCCAACTGGTGGACATTCACTGAATTTCCAATTCTTTGCCACCATAAACAGATCTGCTTCAAATATTTTTGGACAAGAGATGTTTTTACCATTTTTATAATCTCTTCAGGGTATAGACCCAGCACTCTTATTGCTAGTTCAAAGGATATTCATATTTTTGTTGTCCTTTGGACATATTTTCAAATTGCTCTCCAGAAAGGATGGGTGAGTTCACAACTCCACCAACAATGTGTTAGTGTTCCAGATTTCCCCCATCCCTTCCAAAATTGATCATTGTCCTTTCTGGTCATATTGATCAGTTTGAGAGATGTGAGGTGTTGCCTCAGAGATGCTTTAATTTTCATTTCTCCAATGAATAATGATTTAGAGCAACTTTTATATGACTAATGATTCTGTGATTTTATCAACTGTAATTTGCTCCTGCATACCCTTTGTTAATTGGGAAATACCTTGGATTTTTTTATAAATTTGACTGCTCTTTATATATTTTAGAAAGGAGTCCTATGTCAAAAATACTAGTTGTAAAAATTGTTTCCTAATTTACCACAAATCTTTTGATCATGTTTACATTAATTTTGTCTGTTTTAAAGCTTTTAAATTTAATATAATCAAAATCATCTATTTTGTTTTTGATGATGTTCCCCCCATCTCTTCCTTTGTCATAACGTATTTGCCTTTCCATAGTTCTGACAGGGCTAAGCCACCTAGAAGATTTCTTCTTCTTTTTTTTTCTTTTTTTTAGTTTTTTCAAGGCCATGGGGGTTAAGTGGCTTGCCCAAGGCCACAAGGCTAGGTAATTATTAAGTGTCTGAGGCTAGCTTTGAACTCAGGTACTCCTGACTCCAGGGTCAGTGCTCTATCCATTGGGCCACCTAGCTGCCCCAAGATTTATTCTTGAATACAATGGATACTTACATGATTTGTAAAAAAAATGCTCTTAGAATATTTTTTTTCTTCAATTCCTTTTTAATAAGGAAGACCAATTTTTAATGTCTAAGCAAATCTGATCTAAGCAAAATAATAAAAATACTACCAATTTCAATTACTTTTGTGACAAATTTCAAAAAAGTTTTATTTTTTTAATAATATTTTGTTTTCCCATTATATACAATAATAGTTTCCATTTTTTGTAAGGTTGGTAATTGTCTAATTTAACCAACACCCTCCCTTTTTTCCTGCTTACTTCCCATAGAAAATTTGTGATGATATTTACATTGTTTTCATGCTATGCATTGATAAAAATTGAATTTTTTGAGAGAAAATATATTTCCTTGAGGAAAATATCAAATATGAGGCATAGCAAAATTATGAAGTACATAAGACACTTTTTATAAATTGAAGGTGATAATCTTTTTTCTTTGTTTTACCCCACAGTTCGTTCTCTGTGTACAAATTCTTAATTGCAGATACCCTCAAAATGTCCCTGATTATTGAACTGATGGAATGAGCAAGTCCATTAAGGTTCATCATCCCCTGAATTTTGCTGTTAGAGAGTATAATGTTCTTCTGGTACTGTTCGTATCATTCAGCATCAGTTCATGCAAGTTTTTCAGGATTTTTTGAAATCCCATCCTTCCTGGTTTCTAATAAAAAACATTGTTCCATAACATACATATAGCATAGATTTTTCAGCCATCCCCCAATTGATGGACATCGCCTCAATTTCCAATTCTTTGCCAACACTAACAGCGCTGCTATATTTCTGTCCAAGAGTTGTTTTGACCCATTTCCATGTTCTGTTCATGGTATATACCCAGTAGTGGCATTGCTGAATCAAAGGGCATGCACATTTTTATTGCACTTTAATTCAAATTGTTCTCCAGAAAGGTTAGATCAGTCCATAACTCCACCAATAATGCATTAGTGTACCAGATTTGCCACATCCCTAACAACATTGAACACAGTTCTTTCTGGTCATATTGACCAGTCTTAAAGGTGTGAGATGGTACCTCAGATACATTTTAATTCGCATTTTTCTAATCAGAAATGATTGAGAGCAATATTTCATATGATTATGCATAACTTTGATTTCTTCATTTGCAAATTGCTCTACCTATCTTTTGATCACTTGTCAATTGGGAAATGGCTTTTCTTTTTTTTAATACAGTTGACTTAGTTCATTTTATATTTTAGCAATGAGTCCTTTGTCAGAAACACTAGTTGTAAAATTTGCTTCCCAATTTACTACTTTTCTTTTGTTCTTGGTTATAGTGATTTTGTCTGTGCAAAAACTTTTCAATTAAATGGAATCAAATTCATCCATTCTGTTTTTAATGATATTTGTTGTCTCTTCCTTGGTCATAAACTGCTTTTCTTTCCATAGATCTGAAAGATAAATCATTTCTTCTTGTCCTAGTTTGCTTATAATATTGTCTATATTAATGTGTAAATCCTGAACTTATTTTAATCTTATTTTGTTATAGGGTTTGAGATGTTTTGATTGACATTTCTGCCCTATTATCTTCCAAATTTCCCAAAAGATTTTAACAGAGAGCATTCTTCTCCCCTAAACTGGGTTCTTTGGTTTTAGCAAGCAGCAGATTACTATAATGATTTTGCACCTAGTTTTTTCCACTAGTCTACTAATATTTCATAGCCAGTACCAGACATTTTTGATGACTGATGCTTATAATATAATTTTAGATGTGGTAATGCTAAGGCACTTTCTTTTGTACTTACTTTCATTAAGTCCCTTGACATCCTTGACATTTTGATTCTCCATATGAATTTAGTTGTTATTTTTTTCTAGCTCATTAAAGTAATTCTTTGGAAGATTTATTGATAAGGCACTAAACAATTTGTTTAGTTTACATGGATTGCCATTTTTATTACATTAACTCGGCCCATCCCTGGGCAGTTGATATTTGACCAGGTGTTTAAATCTGATGTTATTTATGTGAAAAGTGTTTTTGGTTGTTTTCATAAATTTTTTGAGTCTGCCTTGGCAGTTAGACTACCAAGTATTTTATATTATGTGAAGTCATTTTAAATGGGATTTCTCTTTCTAGTGTTTGCTTCTGTGTCTTCACATGGATATATAGAAATGCTGAGGATTTTTGTGGCTTTACTTGATATCCTGTGATTTTGCTACTTTAATTAATTGTTTCTAGCAGTTTTTAAGTAAGCTTTTTAGCTTTCTCTAGGTATACCATCATATCAAATACAAAGAGTGAGAGTTTTCTCCCTTCTTTCCCGGTTCTCATTCTTTCAATTTATTTTTTTGTTTCTTATTGCTAACATTTCTAATGCAATATCAAATAGTAGTAGTGATAACAGGCATTTTCTTGTTTCACCTCATATGTTATTGGAAGTGCCTCTAGCGTATCTCCATTGCATATAATGCTTGTTTATGGTTTCATATAGCTATTACTTAAGCAACTTAAGCAATAATCCATTCATTCCTATGCACTCTAATGTTGTTGATAGGAATTGGTACTATATTTTTTCAAAACTTTTTCAACATGTGCTGAGATAATCATTTCATTTCTGTTACATTTGTTATTGATTTAGTTAATTATATTGACAGTTTTCCTGGAATAAATCCTTCTTCATCATTGTGTATTAATTTAGTGATAACTTGCTGTATTCACTTTGTTATGCTTTTACTTAAGATTTTTGCATCTAAATTCCTGCCAAGATGGCAGAGAGAGAAGACAGGTACTGTGCTAAATTCTCCTGGTTTCCCCTCAAAAATAATATGAAAGAAACCTCTTAACAGAAATTTGATCAACAAATCCCAGAAAAAGAAACTAGGAGAACACATACTATAAGATCTGACTCAGAGGTTCATGGGTGAACCTGGGTATGGAGAACAGAGGGTGATCACAAGAACAGTAGTAGGGTGAATCCAGAGAACCTTACACCCTGGAGGCTTTGGTGAGTGTCAGGTTCAAGAACCATCTTTATATGTGTCAATTTTGGCCAGGGGAGTGAAGGTCTGGTGAGTCCCAGTCTGCAGAGAAGGTGAGTTGCAGCATAGAGTGTTGTAGAGCACATCTGGAAATTGACCAGCTGGGTGCTAGGCCTAAGCTTCAAACTTTTAGAAGAGCACTCTTCTCAGAACAAATGGTAACACCCCCCCCACCTCATGCTCAGGTGTGGACAGCAGAGCCTCTTCATTTGAAATGGGGATTAACTACCTTCCCCAGGGTCCAGCCCATTGTTCAAGATCAGCTCAGGTCCTGTTGTCCTTCCTCATACAATTCAGGATTAGGATAGGGTCTCAAACACTCCAGAGAAAGCAACCAGCACCCACTACTGGCTGGCCTACTTGGAATTACTAAACCAAGTGAACAAAGCCTCTAGGGATTTCAAAATCAAACCTCAGAGTCAGTCCCTCTCCAACACAAGATTCTAGGAAAATGAATAAGGGCCAGCTGAATGGGGGATCCTGTGGAGAAATACTTAGAAGTAACAGATTCTTACCCAGAGAGATCTAAATATTCTAAGGAGAATGTGAATTGCTTGCCAACCCAGTAAGACTTCCTTGAAGAAATCAAGAAAGAGTTTAAAAATCAATTGGAAAAATTGGGGAAAGAAACTCAAGAGAAAATTAACATGTTGTAAGAGGAAATTAACATCTAAAAACAAGAAAATAAATCCTTAGAAAATACAATTAGACAAGTAAAAAAGTAAATATTTCTCTCAAAGCTACACTGGGGCAAATGAAAAACTTCAAAAATAGAATTGACAAATTGGAAAAGGAGTTGCAAAAGATAAAGGAACAAAATTCTTTGCTAAAAAATAGAATAGAATCTGTGGAAACTAATGAATTCATGAGACAACAAGATTCTGTTAAACAAAACCAAAAGATGGAAAAATAGAAGAAAATGTAAAATACCTCATCAGCAAAACAACTGAACTTGCAAATAGATCAAGAAGGGACAATCTGAGAATTATAGGTCATCCTGAAAACATTGAAGAGAAAAAAAGGCTGGACTTAATATTACAGGATTTAGTGGTGGAAAACTACCTATATGTCTTAGAACTAGAGGGCGAAATAGTTATTGAAAGAATACATTGATGCCCTCCAGAATGGGATTCTAAAATGAAAACACCAAGGAATTTGGTGGACAATTTCCAGAACTGACAAATAATAGAGAAAATCTTGTAAGTCATCAGAAAGAAACAATTTAGATACCAAGGAGACACAGTAAGGATTAGGCAGGACCTGACTACATCAACATTGAAGGACTGAAGCCCCTAGAACAAGATATTCCAAACAGCAAGGGAGCTTGGAATGCAGCTAAGATTCCACTATCCAGCAAAACTGAGCCTTCGCTTCTGGGGAAAAGACGGACATTTAGTGAAATGGAACACTTCCAACATTTCCTGATGAAAATATTAGGGGTAAATAGAAAATCTGGACACCAAACAGGAGACTCAAGAGACATATGAAAATGAAAAAAAAAATGGGTAAAAAGAAAAATTCCTATCTGATATGAAGAAACTGGCTGTATCCCCAACTGTTAGAAAGATTCTCACAACCCTTGAGAATTGTTACTTACTCAGAAGTGATAGATAGTCATAACTTATCTGTGAGACTGCTATCCAATAGGATGAAACTGGCTTTTCTTTCCTTAAGGATATTATTTCCTTCTCATCACATTCAACTTGATTCAACTTGGGTTAATGCATACCATGGACACAATGTAAAGACTAGCAGACTGCCTTCTGTGGAGGGTTGGGGGGAGGGAGGCAAGAGTAGGGGAAAAATTGTAAAAAATTGTAAAAAACTCAAATTAAATAAATTCTTTCTTTTAAAATAATACATTAGGGGGGTGGAGCCAAGATGGCGACATCAAGGGATCGAGTCTTAGGAGCTCTCTGATAAAAACTCATAAACTAAGGACTCTAACTAAACTTTCGAGAGACAGAACCCACAAAGGGACCCAGTGAGGTAGTTCTCCTACTCAAGGTAACCTGGAAAAGAGCAGAAAGGCTCTGCTCCCCGGGGTCGGAGGGGTGGCCCGCCAGAGAGGAGGCCCACCAGAGCCAAACAACTTCAGCCTCCCGGAGGCAGCCCCAGGGTGCTGGGAGTTGCAGCTCACAGCAGTGGGGGAGTCTTCTGAGCTGCACCCTGGGGAGCACCAGCACAAAGTGGGGGAACAGCCAGGGAAATTTGCCAGAGCAAGCTCGTGGAGCCCAGCCCTCAGGGCACACAGCCAGCAGCTTGGTCTTTTGGCAGCCCAAATACAGGAAACAGAAGCAGCCGGAGCAGGTAAGCAGGGGCCCCCATGGCATGAGCCCATTGAGCTGAGGGAGGGGAGTGAAGAAAGAGAGAGACTGCCGAGCTCTGTCCTCTGATTCTGGAACAGGACTCTGGGGCTCTGACCACATTCAGATCCTGATCCCAGTCTAGCCCCCCCCCCCAAGAACAACAGGATCCCCCACCTCGTCCCGTGGCAGAGGGAGGAGCTTATGTTCATTCACAGACCAGGAGGGAGGACAGAACCTCACACACTGAGACCCTTGTGGGAGTATCCCAAAAGCTCAGGGAGCACCCCAAAAAACAGGCTTAGGCTGAGAAAATGAACAAGCAAAGAAATAAGAGGAAGACTATTGAGAAATATTTTGCATATGAGGCCAAGAAGGATCAAAATATTCAGTCTGAAGATGAGGAAGCACAAGCTCCTACATCTAAGGACTCCAAGAAAAACAGAAATTGGGCTCAGGCTATGATAGAGCTCAAAAAAGACTTTGAAAATCAAATGAGGGGGTTGGAAGAAAAACTGGGAAAAGAAATGAGAGAGATTCAGGAAAAAAACATGAAAATGAAGTCAGTAGCTTAGTCAAGGAAATCCAAAAAAATGCTGAAGAAAATAGCATGCAAAAACCAGCTTAGGTCAAATGGATAAAAGAGTTCAAAAAGTTATTGAGGAGAAGAATGCTTTAAAAAGCAAAATTGGCCAGATGGAAAAAGAGATAAGAAAACTCTCTGAGGAGAATAAATCCTTCAGACAAAGAACAGAATTCAGGGAGATTGATGAATTCACCAGGTATCAGGAATCAATACTTCAAAATCAAAAAAAATGAAAAATTAGAAGAAAATGTGAAATATCTCATTGGAAAAATAACTGATATGGAAAACAGACTTAGAAAAGATAATTTGAAAATTATTGGAATACCTGAAAGTCATGATCAGGAAAAGAGCCTTGACATCATTTTCAAAGAATTACTACAGGAAAATTGCCCTGATATTCTAGAAGGAGAGGGCAAAATAGAAATGGAGAGAATCCACTGATCCCCCCGAGAAAGAGATCCCCAAAAACACCAACCCCTAGGAATATTATAGCCAAGTTCCAGAACTCCTAAGTCAAAGAGAAAATGTTACAAGCAGCCAGAAAGACACAGTTCAAATATTGTGGAGCTTCAGTCAGTATCACTCAGGACTTAGCAGCATCTACATTGGAAACTCGTAGGGCTTGGAATACAATATACTGGAAGGCAAAAGAGCTTAGAATGCAGCCAAGAATGAACTACCCAGCAAGGCTGAATGTCCTCTTCCAGGGAAAAAGATGGACTTTCAATGAACCAGGGGAATTTCAAAGTTTCCTTTTGGAATGGCAAGAGCTGAACAGATGGTTTGATCGTCAGATACAGGGCTCAGGTGAAGCATGGAGATTGGAGGAGAGGGGGGAAATATGAGGGACTTAATGAGGATGAACTGTATGTATAGAAAAATGATACTGATAATATTCATATGAACCATCTCAGTTAATAGAGCAGGTAGAGGGAGCTTTTATAGTTGAAGCACAGGAGAAAGCTGAATTTGAAGATGAAATATGGTGTAAAAATGGAGTCAATAGGAAAAAAGTGAAATGGAAAGGGAGAAAGAAAAAGGAGAGGGGGAATAGTCCAAGATATTTCACATAAGATTTTTTTTATTACAATGAGCTATTGCAATGATATGGAAGGAGAGAGGCAAGGGGGAATGAGGGAATCTTTACTCTCATCAGAGGTGGCTAGGAGAAGAAACAGCATATATACTCAATGGGGTATAGACATCTGGAGTAAGAAGGAGGGGGGAGCACAGGGAAGGGTTGGGGATGTGAGTGATGGAGAAAAGGATGCACCATGGAGGGAGAGCAGTCAGATATAACACATTTTCTTTTTTACTTCTTGCAAGGGGCTGGGATTGGATGGCCTGCCCAGGACCATAGGGCCAGGTGGATTCTGGGCCTAAGGGGTGGTATGGGGTCTCAGGGCTTCTTGGCCCCAGGACCAGGGATCTGTCTGCTGCACCACTCAACGACCCTACAGCAGAGTCAGAGTGAAAGGAGAGAGAAAATATAGTACATGGTAGTGGAGAAATAAGAAAGGAGGGAGTTGCGATCAGCAATGGCAACGTTGGAAAAATATGGAAGTAACTTTGGTAATGGACTTATCATAAAGAATGGGATCCTCTCACAACAGAGTTGATGGTGTTGGAACAAAGACTGAAGCACATTTTTTTGTTATTATTTGGGGGAGGGTGCAGGGCAAGTGGGGCTGGGTGGCCTGCCTGGAACCACATAGCAAAATGATCTTTGGGTGTCTGAGGCCAGATTCGGATCCTGGTGCTCCTGGCTCAAGGGTCAATGCTCTGTCTGCCACCCAGGCACCTCTACTATTATTACTATTTCATTTTATTTTGGGTCTTTTTTTTTTCTTTCTTTTTGGTTTTTGCAGGGTAGTGGGGATCGGATGGCTTGCATGTCACATGGCTGGATGATTATTGGGTTTACGAGGCTGGATATGGACTTGGGTGCTTGTGGCTCCAGGCTGGTGCTTTGTCCATTGTGCCACCTGGCCATACCTACAATTATTACTATTTTTTTTAATTTAATTTTTTTTTTCTCTCCCCTTTCCTTTTTCACCCAGGCAAGTTTATCTATATTCATGGGGGAGGGGTATTTTGTTTACTTGTAGACAAGTATATTTTATTAATGTAATTAAAAAAAAACATTTGTATGAAATGAGAATAAAAAAAATTAGAAAATAAAAAATGAATAAATAAAAATACATTAAAAGGATAGATTTTTGCCCCCATAATCATTTCAGTAATTGGTCTATAGATTTCTTTCTCTGTTTATTTTCTTCTTGGTTTAGGTATCAGAACCATATTGGTACTGAAGAAGGAGTTAGGCAGAATTCCATCTTCACTGATTTTTCCAAAGACTTATTATAGAAAGGGAACCAATTGTTTCTTAAACATTTGATAGAATTCTCTTGAGAATACATCTTGCTCAGGAGATTTTTTTTTTCATAGGGAGTTCTTAGTTGGCTTGCTGTATTTCTGTTTCTGAGATAATGTTATTTAGGTATTTGATTTTTTCTTCAATTAAACTGTGCAACTTGTATTTTTTGTAAATGCTCATCTATTTCACTTAGATTATCAAATTTATAGGATTAAAGTTGTGTAAAAATGATTCCAAAATATTAATTAAATTTCCTCCTCATTGGTGCTGAGTTCAACATTTTTATTCTATTATGCTGGAATTTGATTTTCTCCATTTTAAACCATCTTTAACAAAGACTTATCTATTTTGTTGTTTTTATAAAAAAAAACCTCTTGGTTTTATTTATTATGTCAATAGTTTTCTTACCTATGATTTTAAGAATTTCTCCGTTAATTTTTAAAATTTCTAATTTGTTATTTAATGGCTGGTTTTTAATTTTTTCTTCCTCTATTTTTTAATTTCATGTTTATTTCATAGATCTCTTCTTTCTCTAAGCATTTAAAAATATGATATACCCCTAATAACCACCTTGGCTGTATCCCATAAGTTTTCATATGTTGTCTCATCATTGTCATTGTATAGGATGAAATCCCTAATTCTATCTATAATTTGTTCATTGATCCAATCATTCATTAAAATGAGGTTAATTAGTTTCCAATTAGCTTTGGTCTATCTCTCCATGGTCTCTTATTTCATGGGACTTTTATCCTGTTATGGTCTGAGAAGGAAGTATTCACTATTTCTGCCATTCTATATTTAATCATGAAATTTTTAATGTCTTAGTACCTGGTCAATTTTTGTGTAGCTGCCATGTACTGCAGAAAAAATTTATATTCCTTTCTATACCAATTCATTTTTCTCCAAAGGATTATCATATCTAAGTTTTCTACCATTCTATTAACTTCCCTAACTTCATTCTTGTTTATTTTAGGATTAGATTTATCTAATTCTGAGAGGGAGGTATTCGACCAGTAGAGTTTTGCTGTCTTTATTTTCCTTTAATTTACTCAGCTTCTCCTTTAAGAATTTGGATGGTAAACCACTTGGTGCATACATATTTGATAGTGAAATTGCTTCATTGTCTATGGTACCATTTAGATGGATATAATTTCTTTCCTCATCTCTTTTAATGAGATCTATTTTTTTCAGCCACTTTGACTGACATAAGAATTACTATCCCTGCCTTTTTTTTCACATCAGCTGAAGCATAATATATTCTGCTATAACCTTTTACATGTATATGTATATCTCTGCTTCAAATGTGTTTTTTTGGTAGGATTCTGGTATTTAATCCAATCTAACTATTCACATAAGTTTTAGGGGAGAGTTCATATCAATCATATTCAATGTAATAATCATTAATTCTTTATTGGCCTCCATGCTATCTTCCCTCTATTTGGATTTTTCTCCTTTTTTTTACCATATCCATATTTCCCACTATACTGTTTCTGTATACCACTAAATCCTTCAGTGGTTTGCCTCTATATATCCACCCCCTTTCTTTCCCCTTTTGCTTTTTCTCTTCTTCTTTCCCTTTCTTCAGGCATTTGCTCTTTTCCTCCCTCCTCCCCCCTTCTCTATTGAATACTTGAAAGGTAAGATAAGGTTCTAAACTTAGTTTAATGTGTGTATGCTAATCCTTCCATGAGTCAAATATGATGAGAGTAAGATTCAGGCAAATCTCATCTCCTCCCTTTCCGCCCCCTCTACTGCAATAGGTTCTTTGTCCATTTTCATGCAATGTAATTTACATCATTTAATCTGCTCCACCTTCCAGTCTCTTCACTGCCCTCCCACTTTTAGGAGATATTGTTTTTAAATCAGTCTATCAGAGTCAGAGACAAGTCATAAAAAGTTCATTTCTTCTGGTTAAGCATATTTTCTCTAATAGAGTTCCAATTCTCAAAAGTTATGAGAATCTTTCTCCTAGGTGGGAATATAGAAAATTTCATCTCATTGGGTATTTTTTCTTTTCCTGTTTATACCTTTTCATGTAAATCTTGATTCTTCTGTTTGATGGTCAAATTTTCTATTTAGCTCCGGTCTTTTCTGCAGGAAAATGTGGAAGATTCCTATTTCTTTAAATGGCCATATTTTGCACTGGAAGAGAAGGCTCAGTTTTGCTGCATAATGAATTCTTGGCTGCATTCCATGCTCCCTTGCTCTTTGGAATATTGTGTTCCAGGCCCTTTTATCCCTTAATGTTGATGCAGCCAAGTCCTTTGTTATCCTTACTATTACTCTCTTGTATTTAATTAGTATCTTTCTGGCTGTTTGCAGGATTTTGTCTTTAATCTTATAGTTCTGGAATTTGGCTACTACATAACTTGGTATTTTCCTTTTGGGATTCCTTTCAGTAGGGGAGCAATGTATTCTTTCAATAACTATTTTGCCCTCTGGTCCATAGTATTAGGGAAATTTTACTTTACTACATCCTGAAGTATGGAGTCCAGGCTATTCTTTTTCTTAATATTTTCAGGAAGACCAATGATTCCTATGTTGTCTCTCTGGATCTATTCTCCAGGTCAATTGCTTTTGCCAGTGAGGTATTTTCCATTTTATTCTAATTTTGGGTTATTTTTGTATTATTAACTGATTTTTGTTATCTCATAAAATCATTAGTTCCCACAGATTACAATTTCTTTTTTAGAGAAGAATTTTTTTCATTTACCTTTTGCAAGTCATTCCAATTGGTCAGTTCAATTTTTTTTAGGTTTGTGCAAGGCAAATGGCGTTAAGTGACTTGCCCAAGGCCAAACAGGTAGGTAATTATTAAGTGTCTAAGAATGGATTTGAACCCAGATACTCATGACTCCAGGACTGGTGCTTTATCCACAGCTCCAGCTAGCCACCCCTCACTACAATTTTCTAAGGGGCTTTCCAATTGCCATTTGTGATTTTCAGTGATTTATTTTCTTTTTTGCACTTGTCCTGTTGTATTATTGTTTTCTTGTTGCAAGATGATAATTTTCTTTTGAAAAGTCTTACTTTTCTCTTGTGTTTCCTTCCTCATTTTTTCCAAATGATTTTTAAACTTCTTCCAAATCTCTTCTAAGAAGCCTTTGTGGGCTGGAGAGAATTTGTATTCTCTTTAGAAGTTCTAGTTCTTTCTGAATTAGCATCATTGTCCTCTAGGTAACTTTCAATGGGCCCCCTCTTCACTGACTTTTCGTCATTTTCCTAAGAACTTTATTTGGGAGGAGTAGTTGGTTCACAGACCTTTGATGTTGAAATCCTTAGAGGCTTTACTCACTAACTCCAAGTGGGATGATCAGTGGGAGATGTTAGTTAATTTCTATGGAGTGTTGTTACCTTGATTAGTGGCCCTCTCCCTAGACCAGTAGGGGGTGTAGGATGGCAGCAGTCTCTGGGTTATCCTCAAACAATGTGGACTGGGCTCTCAAACTATATGATTAATCTCCTTAATCCTCACACATCAGTGGGGGGAGTTCTGTTGCTCACATCTGAACCTGGGGGGGGGGGTATGGGATATCTGTTACTATGTTTGTTCTGGGAAGAATCACTTTCTCCCATGGGGGAGGGAGGGGGCTTAATTGGTAACATGGACACTCTGCTGAAAGTATAGATTTCACAGCCCTTGTCTTCCAGATGAGCTGAAGTGACCTGACAGAGAGCTGCACTATTGAGCTATCTTGCCTGCTGCACTGAAACTCCCCTTCTTCCTCAGTGGAGCTCTCGCACCTGCTGTTCACCCAGCCAAAATTTCTGTGGCTGTTTTCCAGTTAGACCCTAGGCCTCACCCAGCCTCCCCTTTGCTGGTTCTCTGCTCTCTGCCCCCAGCTTACCCAGGCTCCCCTGTGATAGACGTTTTGGTAGATATTCCCCTATGTCTAATGGTTTACACATATACATTACATAAGGCTTTGTGGTTCTAAATTTTGTTAAAAAGTGTTGGTTCATGTTAGTTCTGAAAGAAATCCAGGAGAGCATAGGATAATGACTGGTTTTTCTCTGCCATCTTGGCTGGAAGTCCCACAAATTCCTGATAGAAAATATGTTTGACTGTGCATAAGGGAAGAGTTAGGCTTTAACACATCAGATCAGTTTAAGAATTTAGCAAAACAAACAAAATCATTTGAATAGACCCAAATGACTGACTTAGTTTAAAAGAGGCATGCATTTTAATTTGTTAAACTGTAACTTTTGCTGTATAAGAAGAAAACTTTGACAAAATATCCTCACTAATGGAGAAGAATTTCTTCACATTAGTTTTGTGAAAAAGTATTTACTGATGTTCAGTAAGGGATTAGTTAAGATTGATTTTTCTTGCGTTTAACCTTAGACAGTAATAGTCTGTGAAATTAAAGGGTAGCAATGACTTTCTCCCTACCGCTATACACCCCATCAATGATATGGGGTTTCTGTGGTAGGCAAAAGAAAATGTAGTCTCAATATTAGAGTTGATCAGGATGTTTAGAAAATATCAGAGTGGGGTGGCTAGGTGGTGCAGTGGATAGAGCAACAGCCCTGGAGTCAGGAGTGCCTGAGTTCAAATCCGGCCTCAGACACTTAATAATTAACTAGCTTTGTGGCCTTGGGCAAGCCACTTAACCCCAACTGCCCTGCAAAAGCTCAAAAAAATAGCAGAATTTCCTAAGTCTAGATGACTAAGACTGGAGATTCAGTGTGAATGATTAGGTAAAAACACAATTAAAAATTATCCTATTTTTTGATTAAAAAGAAATGTATGATTTCATTCAGTACAATTTGAGAATTTTAATAAAAAAGAAATAATATTTTGATCATAGCACTTTATGATTAAAGTATGTACAAAATATCCTTATTACATTCATCATTTGCCATATATACACATATGCACATGTGTTTATAGGTTTATAGTTTGCATAGATTTTGGACAATGTAATATACAATACCCTATTGATTATACTTGGCATAACTATGCAATGTGATATTCACATGAAATGTAAATATACATAATATATTACAGTGTATATGCAAATTGTATATGATCTATAGTCACATAATAAAATATGCATATAAGTTTACACATATAGAAAATATATGTGCTGTTTATACTTTATAGTGCATATATACAATATGTACATATATGCATAAATTCAGAATATGTAGAGCTTATGAATTTATTTATTTATGAATTATAGATCTTCATATTTATCTTTGCACAAATACTTTGTAGAAATACTATGTTTTTTGTGTATATATGTATTTTTGTGCATATATCAATCAACAAGCATTTATTATATGCTTTATTTTGTGAGTTTTTGTGTCAAAATGGTTTTGGAATTGTGTTCATATAGTTCTGCTTCCTCTTGGCAAGTGGGTATGCAAACATTTTTAATTTTATAGAGTTATCTTAAATAGGATTTCCCTTTTTATCTCTTGATGATGAAATTAATAGATTTCTGAGAAAAATTTCTTTTGATTTGTATGTGGTTTTTATATTCTTCCACTTTGCTAAAGATTATCATTAAAAATTCTCAAAAATTAAGGAAGAGGTAACAAACCTAAAAGAACAACATTAAAAAACTGAGAACTGATCTACTTAAAATTAAGTAAAATTAGAATTTGATCAAAAAAGAAAAAAATTAAATAAAATTATCAGTATAAAATATGATAAAAGTGAATTTCATACCAATGAAGAAGAAATTAAAGTAGTAATTAAGATATAATTTGACCAAATATGTACAATAAATCTGACAGTATGAGAAAAATGAATTAAGATTTTAAAAATTATAAATTGTTAAATTAATTGTAGGAAGAGAAAAACAAATACTTAAATAACAGCTTCTTTTTCTTTTTCTTTTTCACATTAATGTAATAGTTTTTTTTTACATCTTTAATTTTTTAATTTTTTCTTTAATTTATTTACAAATTACTAAATTATACTTGTTTAAGAGTAACCATAATATTCCCTCCCCCACAAAAATATAAAACATCTTGAGAAATAAAGTAAAAGAAAGAGAAAAAAATGCATTTCAATCTGTGTTCTGATGCCAAGAACTCTGTCTTGGATGGATCACTTTCTTTATCATAAGTCCATTAAAGTAGTTACTTCTATATTTTTCAACAGTTGCTGTTGCTGATTAGAATTCCCTCCATCCATTCCTCCCCATTACCATATATTATATTTTCCCTCTCCTTTCCCTTTGTCCCTCTTCAAAAATGTGCAGTGGGGCAGTCGAGTGGCACAGCAGAGCACCAGCCCTGGGGCCAGGAGGCCCCAAGCCTGCATCACACCCCAGAAACCCAGCAACCACTGAGCCCTGTGGCCCGGCAGACCATCCAAATCCAGCATCTTTCAAAAAGTAAAAAATAAAATGTGTTATATCTGACTATCCTCTTCTAGGATCTACCCTCTCCTCTATCACTCATATACCCCCTGGCTTTCCCCATCCCTCTTCTCTCCTTTTTCTTTTTTTTTTCAATTTTTAAAATTTATTTTGTTTTATGTATTTTTTCTCTCTCTTGACTTTTTCCTTTTGTTTTAAGTCTCCTTTCACAACATGACTAATATGGAAATATGTTTAGCATAGAAATATACATATAATTCATATTTATATTGCTTGGTGTCAAGGGGAAGGGGAGGAAAGGGAGGAGGGGAGAAAGGTTAAACTCAAAATCTTACAACAATGAATGCTGAAAACAATCTTTGCATGTAACACAAAAAAATTAAAAAAGAAAACTAAAAGGACTACTAAGACACTCAAGGGTCTACCAAATCTCACTGCTATTTCTGTCCAGTGGGAAGTTGACTCTGTACCTGTACCTGTGAATATAGCTTCAGTGTAGCCACACTTGCTGCTTTGTCACTTACCTATTACCAAGGACTTTGAGGTAGGTAAACCTGGCCAAATGGCATGGGTGATGTCTTATTTAATATTTATTTATTCTCCTTTTGTACAATTTTTATACATTAATGAAATATTCTTGTTTAAGAGCAAATAAAATATCCCCTCCACCCAAAAAATATAGACTCATTTGAGTGATAAAGTAAAGGGGAGAGAAAAAAATTAAAATTAAAATAATGGCCAGGTGGTGCAATGGACAGAGCACCAGCCCTGGAGCCAGGAGCACCTGAGCCCATATGCAGTCCAATACACCCAACAATCACCCAGCCGTGTGACCTGCAAGCCACCCCAACCCCACTGCCCTGCATAAACCCCAAAAAGAAAAACAAATACCTAAAATAAAATAAAATAGTAATAATAGTAGGGGAGCTTGGGTGGTGGACAGAGTACTGGCCCTTGAGCCAGGAGCACCCAGGTACGATTTCAGCCTCAGACACCACCCTGCTATGTGGCCCCAGGCAGTCTACCCAGTCCCATTTGCCCTGCACCCCCCAAAATAATAATAATAAAAAATGTGCTTCGGACTGTGTTCCAACACCACCAACTCTGTCGTGGGTGGATCACATTCTTTATGATAAGGCCATCACAAAAGTTACTTCCATCCACTGTTGCCATTGCTGATTGCAACTCCCTCCTTTCATATTCCTCTCTCCTTTCACTTACTCTGCTGTAGGGTAGCTGAGTGGCACAGCAGACAGATTCCTAGCCCTGGGGCCAAGAGGGCCCTCATACCACACCTTAGGCCCAGTATCCTCCTGGCCCTATGGTCTCGGACAGGCCATCCAATCCCAGCCCCTTGCAAGAAGTAAAAAAAAAATGTGTTATATCTGACCACTCCCTCTTCTTGGTCCATCCTGTCCTCCATCATTCACATCTCCCCTTCCCCCTGAAACCCCCTCATTCTTACTCCAGATATCTATACACCATTGAGTATATATGCTGTTTCCTCTCCTAGCCACCTCTGATGAGAGAGAAGGTTCCCTCATTCCCCCTTGCTGTCCCCCCTTCCATATCATTGCAATAGCTCATTGTAATAAAGAAAAATATTATTATATGAAGTATCTTGGCCTATTCCCCCTCTCCTTTTTCTTTCTTGCATTACATTTCCCTTTTTTCTATTGACTCCATTTTAAACCATATTTTATCCTCAAAGTCAGCTTTCTCCTGTGCTTCATCTACAAAAGCTCCTTCTACCTGTGCTGTTAATTGAGAAGGTTCATATGAGTATTATCAATGTCATTTTTCTCTCTTTTTTGTCTTCCTTTTCTTCTAGACATCTATACCCTATTGAGTGTGTAGGCTGTTTCCTCTCTGAGCCAATTAATATGAGAATAAAGGTTTCCTCATTCCCCCTTGCCTTCCCCAATTCCCTACCATTGCAAAAGCTACATGAAATATATTTTATATGAAATGCCTTAGCCTATTCTAACTCTTCTTTCTCTTTTCCCAGTACATTTTCCTTTCACCTATTGACTCCAATTTTACAATATATATTATATCTTCACCTTCAGCTCTCTCCTGTGCTTCATCTATAAAACTTCCTTCTAACTGCTCTATTAAATGAGAAGGGTCATATGGGTATTATCAGTATCATCTTTCCATGCAGGAATACGTGAAGTTCATAATCATCTAAGACCTTCATCATTTACCCTTCGCATTCACACTTTCTATGCTTCACCTGAGTCTTGTACTTGAAAATCATACTTTCTATTCATCTCTTGTCATTTCAACAGGAACATCTGAAATTCACCTGTTGCAATAAAAGTCCATCTTCCCCCTCCCCGGAAAAGGATCTTCAACATTGCTGGGTAGTTAATTCATGGTTGCATTCCAAGCTCTTTTGCCTTCCAGAATATTATATTCCAAGACCTATGAGCCCTTAATGTAGTAGATGCCAAGTCCTGTGTAATCCTGACTGTAGCTCTAGGAGTCCTTCTGACTGCTTGCAATATTTTCTCTTTCATTTTGCAGTTCGGAAACTTGGCTATTATATGCCTGGGGGTTGGGTTTTGGGGGTTTTTTGGTACCTCTTTCTGGGGGAGATCGGTAGATTCTTTCAATCTCTATTTTGCCCTCTGTTTCTAGGATATGAGGGTAATTTTCCTGTAGAAATTCTTTTAAAATGAGGTCAAGTTTCTTTTCCTGATCATGACTTTCGTATAGCCCAATAATTTTTAAATTATCTTTTCTGGATCTGTTTTCCAGATCAGTTGTTTTTTCAATGATATATTTCACATTTTCTTCTAATTGTTAATTCTTTTTGGTGTCTTGATTTCTTGAAAAGTCATCAACTTCCTTTAGCTCCAATTCTACATCTGAAAGATTTCTTTTCCTCAGAAAGCTTTCTTATCTCCTTTTCCTTTTGGCCAATTTTGCTTCTTAAAGCAGTCTTCTCCTCAATAATTTTTGAACTGTTTTATCCATTTGACCTAAACTGGTTTTTAACATGTAATTTTCTTCAACATTTTTTGGGATCTTCTTGACTAATCTGCTGGCTTCATTTTCATTTTTTTCCTGAATCTCTCTCATTTCTTTTCCCAATTTTTCCTTCTATCTCCCTTATTTTCATTTTTTCCTGCATCTCTCTCATTTCTTTTCCTAATTTTTCTTCTATCTCCCTTATTTGATCTTCAAAATCCTTTTTGAGCTCTATCATAGGCCAAACACAATTTATATATTTCTTGGAGTCTATAGATTCAGAATCCTGGACTTTCTCATGTTCAGATAGAATATTTTGATACTCTATGGGACTGAAGTAATTGTCTATGGTCAGGTTCCTTTTTTCTGTTTACTCATTTCCCTAGTCTGGGTCTGGTTTTGGAGTGATTCCTGAGCTTTTGAGTATTATTGGGACACCCACTGCCCCTAAAAAAGGACCTAGGTGTGTGAGGCTCTGACTTCTCTCCTGGTCTATGAATGACCACTATTTCACCCCTCTGCCCTCAGCCTGTGAGGAAGTACACTGCTTTTTTGAGGTGGTTGGGCTAGACTGGGACCAGGGTCTGAATGTAATCAAATCCCCAGAGTCCTGTTCCAGGGACAGAGAGGACAGACCTCGACAATCTCTCTCTACTCCCTTACTTTCGATGGTCTGAGCACTCAGGGCACAGCTGCCTGGAGCTTCCTTCTGGGTAGCTCCATGAACCTGCTTCCCTTTCCTGGAATCTGGGCTGCTGCAGCAGTGTTATGTGTCCTGGCTGTGTTGAGGACCTGGGCTTCCCTCTCATTCTGGCAGAGGTCTCCCTGCTGATCTTCCAAGTTATGCTTGGTTCTCCCTTGGGTGTAGGTTAGGAAATTTCTTCTGTTGCTAAGCCAGCACTCCAAAATACCCTAGGGCTGATCCCAGGAGGCTGAATTTCCTTCTCTATAACATGGTGAAATCCCTCCAACCCCATGAAACACAGTTTTCCCACTGTTTTCCAGGTTACCTTGGACTGGAGAGTTGCCTCACTGGATCTTTCTGTGGATTCTCTCTCTAGAAAATTTAGAGTCATAATTAGTTTTAAGGTATTTGAAATATTTTGGAGAGAGCACCTAAGAGAGGCTCTTCTGCCACCATTTTGGGTCTACCCCTAATAGTCTTGCTTAAATAAAACATAATTTTCCCCAACAAAGAAAGAATAAATCTCAAGAAAAATAAAGTGAATGAAAAAGAAAAAATATGGTTTAATGTGTATTCAGATATTATCACCTCTGTCTTTGGGATGGATAGTTTTCCTTATCATAAGTGCATCAGAGAAATTGTTTCAACCATCAATAAACATTATATTTATGGGAATAAACTTCCAATAAATTCAGGAGTGGAATAAGTATGCACATTATCATCATTACTATTCAATATAATATTGGAAATGCTAGCAGTAGCAATAAGAGAAGAAAACGAAATTTAAGGAATGAGACTTGGCAAGGAGGAAGCAAAACTTTCACACTTTGCAAGTGATATGGTGGTATACCTAGAGAACCTGGTGAAAAATCATCTAAAAATCTCCTTGAAACAATTACCAAATTCGGCAAAATATCAGGACATAAAATTAACCCAAATAAATCACTGGCATTTTTATATATGAACAACAAAACCCCCAAACAGGAGATAGAAGGATAAATTTCATTTAAAATAACTGTATACAAAATTAAATGCTTGGGAATCTACCTCCCAAGACAAACACAAAAACTGTATGACCACAATTATAAAGCACTCTCCACCCAAATAAATTCAGATCTATATAACTGGGAAAATGTCAAATATTCAGGTTCAGGTTGTGCCAATAAAATAAAAATGACAATTCTACCAAAATTAAATTGCTTATTCAATGCCATACCAAACAAGTTACCAAATAACTACTTTACTGAGAGAAAAAAATAGTAACAAAATTCATCTGGAGTAACAAAAGTGCAAGAATAGCAAGGGAATTGATAAAAAAGTAAAGGAAGGTTCCCTAGCTCTACCAGATCTCAAAGTATACTATAAAGCAGCAGTCATCGTGCCTGGTACTGACTAAGAAATAGAGTAATGGATCATTGGATTAGGACAGGTTCAAAAGGAACTGCAGTCAGTGACAACAGCAATCTACTGTTTGACAAACCCAAAGACATCAGCTACTGGGATAAGAACTCACTATTTGACAGAAATTGTTGGGAAAACTGGGAAAGTGTGGCAAAAATTAGGCATAGATCGAAATCTCACATCCTATACCAAAATAAGGTAAAAATGGATATAAGATTTAGACAGAAAAATAAATATCATAGAAAAATTAATAGACCAAAAAATTCTATCTGATCTAGATAATGTATTGTGAAACAACAATTAGAGCACATTATAAACTGCAAAATGATCGATATTGACAATATTAAATTAAAAAGGTTTTACACTTAAAAAATCAATGCTGTCAAAATTATAAGGAAAGCAGAAAATGGGGAACAATCTTTACAACCAGGAGTTCTGATAAAGGTCTCATTTCTAAAATATAGAGAATTGCATAAAATTTATAAGGTCACAAGTCATTTCCCAACTGATAAAATGGTCAAGTGATACGAACAGTTAGTTTTTAAATGAAGAAATTAATACTATATATAATCACATGAAAAATGATTCAAATCAATATTGATTAGAGAAATGCAAATTGAAACAACAATGAGGTATCATCTCAAACTAATTAGAGTAGCCCAGATGAGGAAAAGGGAAGATGATCAATTTTGGAGAGGTTTTGGGAGAATTGGGCCTTGATGCATTGGTGGTGGAGTTTTAAATGTATCAAAGCTTTCTGGAGAGCAATATGGAACTATGTCCTCCCCCCAAAAAACAATTAAACTGTTCTTACCCTTTGACCCAGCAATTACAATTCTAAGACTAAATCCAGAAGAAATTGTAAAAAATTGGAAAAGTCCTACCTGTTCCAAAATATTCATAGCAGCTCTTTTTGTATTGAAAAAGAATTGATAATTGAAGGGATATCCATCAATTGCAGAATGGCCAAACAAGTCATGGTACATGAATACTATGGAATTTTGTTGGTCCATAAGAAATCACATATGGAAGAACTCTAGAGAAGCATGGAATGACTTAAGGCATCTGTTTCTGAGCAAAGGGAATAGAGTCAAGAGAACAATGTACACATCAACAACATTTTGAGATGAATAACATTGATGAACGAAACTCCTCTCAACAGTTCAGAGAGATTGGCTAACTGTATTATACTGGTTATGGACTATTTATTCCCAAGCAGAGGAAGAAAAAGTGAAGAAAACAAAATATACAGAAAATTAAAAAAAACACCCCTACTGAATCTGATGAACACTCATAAAAATATCTCTTATATATTTCTTTCCCTTTATCCTAATTCCTCATTACAAAAATTACTAATTTGTAAATATGTTCAACAAAAGAAAATGTTAACCTGTCTATTCCCTACTGAGGGGAGGTGGGGGTGGGAAGGAAGGAGGGAAATTTTGTAACTTGGAAATATGCATGTGCAGATGGATGAAAATTTTAAAAGTGTCTACCATACAAAAAAGAGAAATTGCTTCAATATCTTCCCTCTCATTTGCTATTGCTAGCTATATTTATCTCCACCTTACTCCTCCCCACCAATGTTTATTCTATTCATTCTCTTATTTCCACCTGTATAGTCTCAAAATTATGTTGTCTTATACTATCCTTTAACCAAATCTTCCCTTTCTTCTATTACCTACACCTCACCTCCTTTCCCCAGATCTCTTTATCCATCCCTTTTATTTCCTATTTTCCTCTAGGATAAAAAAGGTTCCTATACCCAATTGAGTATGCATGTTATTTCTTGTCTGAGCCATTTCAAATGAGAGTGAACATTCATTCATTTCCTCTAATGTTTCCCCCTTTTCACTCCATTGTAAGAGCTTTTTCCTGCCCACTTTTTATTTCCTACCTATACAATTTCTCATTTTCCTTTCTCCTAGTACATTCATTTCTTGCCATTAATTATTGTTCTTCATATTCTATTCCTTGCTGTGCCTTGTCTACATATGCTACTTCTAAATGCTCTAATAAATATTAAGGTTCTTATGAATTATAAATATCATTTTCCCATACAGAAATGCAAGTTGTTCACCATCATTAAATCCCTCATAGTTCACTTTTCTCATTAATCTACTCTATACTTCATCTGATTCCTCTATTTGAGGATCAAGCTTTCTGAGCTCTGGTCATTTCAACAGTACAGTTTGAAAGTTCCTTTTGCTACTGAATGTCCATCTTTTCCACTAAAAGAGTATGTTCAGCTTTGTTGGGTAATTGATTCTGGATTGTAACCAAAATTCTTTTATCTTCTTGCATATCATATTCCAAGCACTATGAACCATTAATGTAGAAGTTCCTAAATCTCCAGGATATTTGAATTGCTTATTCTGGTTGCTTTTAATATTTTCTTCTTGACTTGCAATTTCTGAAATTTGACTACAATGTTCCTAGGAGTTTCTATTTTGGGACTTCTTTCAAGACATTATCAGTGGATTCCTTCAATTTCTATTTACCCTCTGCATCTAGGATATCAGGGCAATTTTCATGAAGAATTTCTTTTTTCCATTTCTATTTTATTTTATTTTTCCTATTACAAGACATGAAAATTTTTCATGATGTATCCACATACATATGCATACATTTAAGTTGCATGATTTCCTTCCACCTGCCCTTCCCAGCCTCCTCCCCTTAGTGGCAAACAGGTGAACATTGCACACACACACTCACATTTAACATGCCTACAGTTTAGTCACTTTTATTATGAGAAATTAGGACTCTGGAAAAATTCATGAGATGGTAAAGAAATACATGAAATAAATTTTATAAAAGTGAGTTTAGTGTTCATTTAAATACAGTAGGGTTTTCCTGTTTTGTTGTGTTTTGTTTTTCTTCCTCTGAATAAGGATAGCATTGTCCATATCTAGTCTTTCAGGGTTTTCTGAGTTATTTGAACTGCTGAGAGGAACTGCATCCAACAATGTTGATCATCTCACAATGCTGTTATTAATGTGTACAATGTCCTGTTGGTTCTGCTCCCTTCTTTCCTCATCAGTTCTTGTAATTCATCCGATGCTTCTCCAAAGTCTTCCCATTTATAATTTCTCATAGAACAATATTATTCCATAATATTCTTTATAGCATAACTTTGTTCAGCCATGACCCAATTAATTGGCATCTCAATTTCCAACTCTTTGCCATTACAAAAAGAACATGTGGGACATGTGGAAATTTTTCCATTTTTTATGATTCCTTCTGGATTTAGGCCTTGAATGGAAATTGTTGGATCAAAGGGCTTGATCAGTATTATTATTTTTTGTACATAATTCCCTATTCTCCACAATGGTTTGATCAGTTCACAACTCTACAAACAATACATTAATGTACAATCCTCCCACACCCTCTCCAACATTGATTGTTTTCCCTTTTTATCATGTTAGTCAGTTTGATACGTGTAAGTTAGAACCTTATAGTTCTTTTAATTGGCATTTCTCTAATCAGCAATGATTTAGATCATTTTTTTCAAATGATTATATATGGCTTTAATTTCTTCATTCGATAGCTGTTTGTTCATGTCTTTTGACCATTTGTCAATTGGGGAATGACTTTGTAGCCTTATAAATTTCATGCAATTCTCTGTGTGTCTTAGAAATGAGACTTATCAGAAGCCCTAGTTGTGAAAATTGTTTCTTTTACTTCCTATTTTTGCAGATTTTTATTAGTGTAAAACATTTTTAATTTATATAATCAAAATCATCAATTTTGTATTTTAAATTGCACTCTATTTATTGTTTGGTCATAAATTTCTCCTCTTTCCACAGATCTGATAAATTATTTCTTGTTTTGTTATTTGGGCTATGATATTGTACTTTATGTTTAAATCCTTTACCCATATTTAAATTATATTGGTACAGAGAATGAAATGTGGAAATATTTCCAATTTTTGTCATACTATTTTCCAGTTTTCCCAATAATTTTTGTCCAATCATGAATAATCATCCCATAAACTAATATCTTTGAGTTTGTCAAATAGTAGATTACTGAAGTCATTTACTACTTTTTTTTGGAATCTTTCCTAATCCACTGATCTATTACTCTATTTCTTAATCAGTATGATTAAGTTTTGATGACTGCTGCTTTAAAGTAACATTAAATAGAGATATGTTACTTTCCTTCACATTCTTTTCTTATTAGGTTGCATAATATCTTGTCCTTTTGCTACTCCCAATGAATTTAGTTTGATTGGTATGGCACAGAATAAATAATATAATATGGGAAGAATTGCCATTTCTAATATGTTAGTTTGACCTAAGCATTTGCAATTGACATTTTCCCAATTGTTTAAAGCTGAATTTATTTGAATCAAAAGTGCTTTGTAATTGTGTTCATTGTGTTTATGCCCTTTCTGGCTTTGCCATGGAAGGTAGATTACCAGGTATTTAAAGTTGTCTGCAGTTAGTTTAAATGAGATTTCTCTTTCCATCTCTTGCTCTTGCATTTTGTTGTTCATATATAGAAATGCTGAAGATTTATGTTGCTGAATTTGTTAATACCATCATATCATCTGCAAAGAATGAAAGCTTTGCTTCCACACTGCCAATTCTGAATCTTTCCATTCCTTTTTTTCCATTATTGCTAGTGCTAACAGTTCTAACATCATATCAAACAACAATGGTGATAACAGGCATACTTGTTTTACCTCTAATATTATTGGAAATACTTTTGTTTATTGCCAATACGTATAATACTTGTTGATGCTTTTTAGATAGATATTGCTTATTATTTTAAAGAAAACTCCATTTATTCCCATACTTTCTAAGGCTTTTCATAGGAATGAATGGATTGTTTTATCAAAGCCTTTTTAAGCATCAATAGAGATAATCTTATGTCTCCTTTTTATTTTGTTATTATGTTCAATTATGCTGAGTTTTTTTTCCTAAAACTGAACCATCCCCGTCTAACTCATATATATATATATATATATATATATATATATATATATATATATATATATCCTACCTGATCATGATGTTTTATCCTTTTATCCTGTCATAACTTGCTGTAATCTCTTTGCTAAAATATTTTTAAAGATTTTTGCCTCAGAATTCATTAGGAGATTGGTCCATAATTTTCTTTGTCTGTATTAGTCTTTCCGGGTTTAGGTATCAGCACCATATTGGTGTAATAAAGACAATTTGGCAGAACTCCTCCTACTTTTAAAAAATAATTTATTTCAAATAGGAATTAATTATTCCTTAAATAAATCCATCTAGACTTGGAGACATATTTTAGGAGATTATTGATGGATTCTTCAAATTATTTTTCTGAATTGGGGTTAAGTTTTATCTCCTCTTCTGTTTATCTGGGAAATTTCCATTTTTGAAAATATCCATTTCACTCAGGTTTTCAAATTTATTGTCATACAATTTGTTAAAACAGTCCTGAATTATCTTTTAATTATCCTCCTCATTGGTGGTTAGTTCATCCTTTTCATTTTTATTTAGGTAAATTGTCTCTCCTCTTTCTTATTAATCAGATTACCAGAGGTTTTTCTATTTTATTGTTTTTTTTTACTAAATCAACATTTAGGTTTTTTTTTTATTGGATTAATGATTTTCTTGCTTTCAGTTTATTTAATTTCCTCTTTCATTTTCAGAAGTTCTAATTTTGTATTTAATTTGGGAACTTGAACTTTTACTTTTTTTAGCTATTTTTAATTGCTTACCCAAATCAACGATCTTTTCTTTCTCTATTTTATTTATATCTGCATTTAGAGATATAAAATTTCCCCTGAAAACTCCCTTGGCTGAATACCATAAATTTTGGTATGATGTCTCATTGTTTTTTGTTTGTTTGTTTGTTTGTTTGTTTGTTTTTCAAGGCAAATGGGGTTAAGTGGCTTGCCCAAGGCCACACAGCTAGGTAATTATTAGGTGTCTGAGGCAGGATTTGAACCCAGGTAGTCCTGACTCCAGGGCCAGTGCTTTATCCACTGTGCCACCTAGCCGCCCACACTGCTCCACCGAGCCGGCCCAATGATGTCTCATTGTTATTAGTTTCTTATATGTGATTATTGATAATTCTATAATTTGTTGTTTGATCCACTAATTCTTTAAAATTAAATTATTTAGTTTCCAAATAATTTTTGGTTTATCCTTCCATGACCCTTAATTACTTGTAATTTTTGCTTCCTTATCTGAGGGGCATGTATTTGTTATTTCTTCCTTTCTGCATTTGATTCTAAGGTTTATATGTTCTAGCACAAGGTAAATTTTATGTCCAGTACATGGCACAGGTGCCACGTACTGCAAATAAAGACAGATCTTTTTTCTATCCACATTAAGTTTTCTCCAGAGGTCTATCATATCTAAGAATTATTTTGAAAAAAAAAAGCTAGGCTTGCTTCTTGATGCTGACTTTCAGGGATCCCAATCATTTTTAAATTATCTCTTCTGGATCTGTTTACCAGGTCAGTTGCTTTTCCAATGACAGAGTTCAAATTTTCTTTTCCTGTTTTTTGTTTCTTTTGGTTTTGTTTTATTGTTTCTTGTCTTCTCACAAAATCATCAGCTTTCCTTTAACTCCATTCTACATTTGAAAGAATTATTTACTTCAGGGAGCTTTTTTTATCCCCTTTTCCAACAGGCCAATTATATTTTTAAGGCATCTTACGCATTAACCTTCTGAACTACACTCTTCATTTGACATAAACTCTTTTCTTAAAATGTTAATTTCTTCAGCAATTTTTTTTAATTCCTTCACCAAGCAGCTAACTTGGTTTTCATTGTTTTCCCACATCACTCTCAGTTCTCTTCTCAATTTTTCCTCTACTTCCCTTACTCGCTTTCTAAATCTATTTGAGCTCTTCCAGAACATGGCCTCAATTCATATTTCTCAAGGAGGCTTTTGATACAGAAACTTTTACTTTGTTATCTTCTGGGTATGCATTTTGATTTTCCATGCAATCAAAGTAATTGTCTATGGGCAGAATTAATTTCTAATGTTGTATGTTTATTTCTCCAGCCTATAACTTGTTTTCAACTCTTTGCTAAGGTGGGACTCTGCTTCCCAAATTGTAGGATGCATTTTCCCAAGCTTTTGAGGACTTTTGGAGTTGTTTTCAGGAATATCCCTTTGGGACTTCATTACCTTCAAATACTTATGAGAGGTTCTATTTACTCCCTTGGCTTGTGTTCTTCTCTGTGGTTGACCACAAGCAATTCCCTCTGCTCTGGAACTGCGAGAAGAGTCCCTGCTCCTCTATAACAGTAAAGCTACCCTTTCTATGACTGGGATCTGAGTATGGACAAGCAACAGTGTCCTGCCTCAGAGAGAGCAGAGAGACCAGACCTCTGCAGTCTCTCACAACCCCTTTACCATCTGTGGACTGAATGCTCTAGAAGTTACTGCCAGGTGACTCCCTGTTGCCTCACTCCCCATGTCTACTTCAGGTTCCTGGGGTCATTCTGCTCTGAGACCTGACCTAGGCTGAGATCTGCATTCACTCTGGGGAGGCAGAGTTGTCCCCTCTAACTTTTGAAGTTGTCCATTGCAATCAATGGGCTGATATCTCTGGAAACTGTTCCTATTGCCAGGGCTCAGGTGCCCACAGGTACATAAGCACCCCAATGGATGTCTAGACCATGTTCCCTTGGCATGGGCTGCACTGTGTCACTTTCCAACCCTGGTGTAAAATCCTTTCACATGAATCATCCAAGTTGTCTTGGGTCATACAATTGTTTTACTCGGTTTTTCTGTGGATTAGAACTTGGTTAGATTCATTATAAAAGGTGTTTGCAACAGTCTGGTGGTGTGCTACCTGGATTTTCTGGCTTTACTCTGCCATCTTGACTCCACAGAATAACCCCTTCTTAGAAAAATAAATTAATCAAGTCATGAATAACTTCCCTAAGGAAAATGTTTTAACCAGAAAGAACCAAAACAGAAATAAAATTGTATACTAATTTCCCTAATGAATATTGATGCAAAGATGTTAAATAAAATACTAGCAAGTAGATTCTAACAATATATTACAAGAATAAAAGATCATATTGTATCTTTAGGAAAGATTCAGACCAGTAATGCAGGACTGTTCAATTTTAGGAAAGCTATGATAAAAATTGAATGCATCAATAGCAAAATCAATAACTATTATATAATTTGATGCAGGAAACAAAATACAAAAAACTTTTGAAAAAATACAATACTTATTCCTATATTTACAGCTCTCTGTGAAATGGTAGGCAATATGTTTTAAAAACATCATTAATGGAGATAAGCAAGTAGCCTTCCAAATGAAATCATCCTTGAACCAACGATCTCCATTACCATCAGTATTATTTAATGGTATACTAAAATATTAGTAATACCAAAAGGAGAAGAAAAAGAAAGAGAATTAGAATATAAAGTGAGAAAATAAAATTATTGCCCTTTGCAAATGATTTCATGGCATACTTAGAGCAGCCTAGAGAATCAATTAAAAAACTCATTGAAATCATTAACAACTTTAGCAATCCACATAAATCATCATCTTTCTCTATATTTCCAACCAAGTCCATCAGATAGAGCTGGAGAGAGAAATTCCATTTAAAATAACATTTGACAATTTAAAATACTTCTTAATCTTTATGATAAAGTAAACCCTGAAACTACATGAATAAAATTATAACACAATTTTCCCACAAATAAAGTCAGACCTAAATAATTGGAATAATATGAATTGCACACGGGTAGGCTGAACAAATATAAAAATGGCAATTCTACCTAAATAAATGTACTCATCTGGTGTCATGTCAATCAAACTTTTAAAGATATATCAGAGACCTAATAAAAATAATCATGAAATTTGCCTGAAAGAATAAAAAGCCAAGAATATTAAGGGAAATCTGTGGAAAAAAATGTAAAGGAAGATGGTGTAGCTGTACCAGATTTCAAACTGTATTTCAAAGTTGAAATCATTAAATAAATCTGGGGAAGAAAAAAGAGTGATGGATGAAAATTTTAGAGTGTATATACTATTCATAGGAATAAATGACTGAAATATTTTGTTA
Organism: Macrotis lagotis; assembly: GCF_037893015.1. Lineage (NCBI taxonomy): Eukaryota > Metazoa > Chordata > Mammalia > Peramelemorphia > Peramelidae > Macrotis > Macrotis lagotis. Next base: position 102,901,241 of record NC_133662.1, on the reverse strand, counting down.
ACGCAAATGCCCAAGCTTGTAGTACAAGAACTCAGTATCTGACAATATCTTCTGGAAAACTACAAAATATTACAGTAGGACAAAAGCATAGATAACCAACTTACACTGTATACTAAGATCAAAATAGGTAAGTGATTTCAACATAAAGGATGATACTAAAAACAAATTACAGGTGCACAGAAGGGTTTACCTATGAGAGCTACAAATAATGGACGAATTCATGACCAAAGAAGAGATAGAAAACATTACAAGACAAAAAATGGATGGCATTAATTATATTAAATCATAAAGATTGTATTCAAATAAAAGCAATGCACCAAGCTTAAAAGGAATGTAAAATATTAGAGAGATTATTAAGAGCAAGTGTCTGATAAAGGCTTCATGTATCAAATATATAGAAAACATTAAAATTTGTGAGAATTAATTCTCTAATTGGTAGAAAAGGGATAAAAGCATGCTGTTTTTAGATGAAGAAATTGAAGCTACATTTAACACATGTTGCATAACTACAACTGGTGCTTCATTGTTGCTATGTATTCTTACCATTCTTTTCCAATTCATTATCCCACTTTCTCTACCAGTTCTTCGAAACCTGTTCATTTTTCTTCAAACTATCTATGATTCTTCCCTCTTCAAACTATTAATTGAGAATTTTGTTTCATATTTTACAGGAAAAATGAGGTGAATTATCTTTAATTTTTCCTTTTACTCATCTCCTATCATTTGGATGCCCTCTCTTATTTTCTCCTTATTAAGCCTTTTCTCACATGAAAAAGTGACCTGACTCCTTCCCTTATGTAATACCTCTGGAATTTAGCAAATATAACCCTAGTATTTTGCAAAATTTTATCTTATGCTTTTCTACTCATTCATTTCCTCTTACCCACAGAAATGTTCATGTCAACCCATCTTGAAAAATGCTCTGACTTGTTTCCCCATCCTTTCTATCATCCTATATTTCTTCTAATTTTTTAGTTGAACTAACTGAACCAAATGAAAAAGGTCAACTACAATAAATAAATCCATATTCTCTACTCTCACTCTCTTTTGAAGTCCTTATAATCTAGTTTCTGATCTTATCACTCCACTGAAACTACTTTCTTCAAAGTTAGCAATGATATTTGATGTTTTTCCTTTATTCTCAAAGAGGACCATAAAATCAGGGAGGTGACACCATGACAAACACATGAATTGGATTTGAGAGAGGAGACACTATGTTAAGTCACTAGTCTCACTTTCTTTTCTGGAATCATTTGGATCCAGTAGCCAGATATGTATCAGGAGGATAGAGATGGCCCTTGATCTGATACAATCAAGGTTAAGTGACTTCTCAAGGGTCACACAGCTAGTAAGAGTCTAGTGTCTGAGACTGGATTCAAACTCTCATCCTCTTGTGTCCCAGGACAGTGCTCTAGCCACTCCACCACCTAGCTGTACCCAATGATATTTTAGTTGACAATACAAATGACACTTTCTTATTCTCCTCAAACTTTCTACAGACTTTATTGTTATTGTTATTTTCTCTTACTCAAGACATCTCTATTTTTCTTCAGTTTTTTTTTTTTTTTTGAGTGACTGTCTTCTCAGTTATATTAAACTCCCCTCTCTACCTCTTTTCCTGGGTATTTTTCCAGATCTTGACTTGTAACTATATAAGTCCTTCAGAAGTCTGTCCCGGATTCTCTTCTCTTCTCAATCTATAATGTTTCATTTAATGAATTCATCAGCTACTATGAATTTATTTACCATATTTATGCTAAAGATTCTCAGGTCTATTTATCTTGACCTAGTGTCTGTGCTGACCTTTGAGACATTTTGAAATAGATGTTTAGTAGACAGTTAAAACTCAATATCACCTCATATCCTTTCTTCCTAGTCACTTTCCCCATAAAGGCCTCTACCTTTTCTGCTATTTTAGAGGTCAAAACTAATCTCCCTTTTTAGAAGTCACCTTGGATTCCTCACTAATCTCTCATCCCCCTTATCAAATCTGTTGATCAAGATTTGGAGATTGCACATTTGCAATATTCCTTTTATATATCTATTTCTTTTCTTGGACAATGTATGTCATGATTGTGTAATTGCGTAAAAGTGCTGATGTTTCTGCCAGTCTAAAGTGTACTTATTCCAATGCGTCTTCCATAGAACCACTAAAGTGACTTTCCTAAAATATAGGATTGATAATATGATCCCAACCCCCTCCTCAATCAACTCCAGTGTTTTTTTTTCACCAACAAGATCAAATAAACAAAACACTCTTTTTGATATTTGAAGTCCTTCAAAAAATAGACTCATAAATTTTCAAACTCATGCAGGTTATCAAGAGCCATGCAAAACTTGACATGATGGATTTGAAAAGATGTGAATTACCTTTGTTGTTAAAGAATTTCTAATTTTCCAGCTTTGATTAAAAATTAAAAGTAAAAAATCTTTTGTGATCAAATATTATAATCTCAAAATTTGATTTTATTCCATTAAAATTAGGAAATCAATAAAATTTTTGTTCTTTCTGCTTGAAATTTTTTCCTCATCATTTACCAACATATTATTTATTCCACCATTTATAATTAAGTATCAAATACCTGAAATTTCCAAATGAAAGATATATTTAGGGAGATAGAAATGTTAATGGTAAAAGCTTTAACTCTTACCAACATCTCAAAGTAAAAAAAAAAAAAATTCTAGTTTGTGCCATTTTTTAAAGTATTGATCTAATGACAAAAATATAGATATACATATATATATATATATATTTTCAAGCAGCATATTTCCATATTGCTTAATATATGTAAGTGATGTGCTACTTAAAGTCTCTTGATTAAGCTCCTGTTGAACTTCAGATTGCAAAAATCAACAGCCTGATCAATTTGAATTTCAGATTATTAAAGAAGTGTTCAGAAGGAAAAAAACATAATATGAGATGATTATTGTAGTTGCTATGAAAAAGGCTGTTAAGTACAGTGGGAAACTTCATCAGTGCTCTGTAATCAGCCATAAGAGGGAATGCTTAATTACAGTTATTTAGGTGACATGATATAGTAGTCACAGAGTAGAAAACAAAAACAGTTGCATGAATTAACACTTGTATCCATGTGAGAGGATATTAAAATGCATCACTATCAATGTGCCTGCCTAGTATGTGGTTGTTTATATTAATTTGTTTAACTCTACAAATTACTACTATGCAATTGTTTTCTTTTAGAAGTCTATTCTAAGATTTTTTAAGTTGAATTTTTCAATGAAGCATAACATTCTTCATGCTAGAATTATGGTGAAAGTTTTTATATCACACAAAAACATATAAACAAACAAAAATGTCTGGTCATTGAAATATTTTAATTTTTTATTACAATCAAAGTATTCATTTGCTGATTTTTTCAACCATTAAGGTGAACCTAATTAAAATTCAAGTCAGCATGAAAACTTGGATTCTTCTTAAAAGATTTGATGCTATTAGTTAGCACAGTGGAAAGAACACCAGCCTTGGAGTCAGGAAGACCTGAGTTCAAATTTGGCCAAAAAATAGACAGACAATTTCTTCATTGAGAAAACTCAAATAAGTTAGACAAAAAATATTTATTTGTGTTTTTGACTAGCATGTCAAGAAGCACATAACTATCATACTGTTATTTCCAAAGAAGTTTGTAACTTTTCTTAATACTCAAGATTTACCAGAATACTTCAACAGTTTTGAGAGAAATTATTTTCTTTCAAAAGAAATTACTAATTTCTACACAATCTTGGGCAGGTTCCCAAGAAATTAGAAAAATTTATTTCTTATTAAATTATAAATATAATCTAATGTAGGTGAATTCCAGTCCTAAAGAATTAAATTAATTCTCATAAACCCCACTAATTTTCAGTGGAAAATCTTCTGATCAAGTTGCAGTCTCAGCAGGACAAACTGAAGACTTTTAGCTCAATCACACTCCCCCCCCACAATTCCTTCAGTGCCCATTAATTGATCACCAATCAAGGATAATTTTCAACTCCCAGCGTCACCTAATTTCCAAAGGTATTTAAGTATTCATGGATCTCCATGTTTTTGACTTTGGCTACAAAAGGAAAGCAATAACCATCAATTTATGAATGTTTGCTTGATTAAATGATCAATTGACTATTATTAATCAAGAAACTATCAGAATTTCCATTCATCTCAGTTTAATGCAAACTTTATGTTAAAAGGACACTTTTTTCAATAATTTAGATCATAAGTTATCCATGCCTTCCCATTCTATGTTTTTCTCCTTTATACCCCCTATTAATTCAAAAAGCAGATACATAGAATGCTTTGATATTTTTTAGATTTGATGCAATCTACCTTTTATGCAAATTGATTTCTTTTGTTAAGAGGATGCTACAATTATTTCTAAAACACCATATAAATATATTCCATGTTATTGAGAGATTAAATATATGTCCGATAGTAAATAAATTCAAAATTTTTATTCTAGCTTCCCAAACTACTATGAAATTGTTTTTTTTTTATAATTTTAATGTTTTTTTGATCTATACTGATAATTATACATTAGCATTTCATATAAAATCAACATAATACATCAGTTTTCATTGGGGAATCAGTCATAAAAAATCAATTTGATTAAGCCTTCTTCATATCAGGTATTCTATTTCAAATGTATGCTACAATTTCAAATCTATTTATAAAACAATCCTCTAATTTCATCTTTTATGGATTTGATTGTGTGGATTTGTTTTTATACATCTTTTTGTCACACACACACACAAACACACACATCAATCCTCACTAACACAACACCTTACTCATTCACACATACACTTTGTATTCTGTGGAATGAATAAACAAGCATTTAACAGCAGCTACTTTACATCAGTCACAAAGCTAGGTGCTAGACTTTCAGAGATATTAATGTCTGTTCTCAATTTAGTTTTTATCATAAATAAATATAAAGAGAATAAATATAAACTAAATCCAATGTAAATATTTCTGAAGTAGTTTGTGAGAAAGTGGGGGCATCAGGTCAGGCTCTTGTTGGACTCAGAATCTGAGAGTTGGAAACTCCTACAACAATCTTCTGTTGAATTCATACATGACAAAAATTGTTGCAATAATAGATTGTATATACATATATATATATATATATATATATATATATATATATATATCAGGCTTTAATGATTGCAAAGTGCTTTGTAAATAAATATGAACTAAATTAACAAGTAGTTTTCCAGTATCTGCTACACATGACAGTTAAATTTTTACTTTATTTTATTTTATCATGAAACTTAAATTGCCTTCTTTTTTAACTTACAGAGGTTATTTTTGGCTTTGTCCTTTGCTTTCTAAGAAAAACAAATTTTTACACTGTAACAAATAATAATTTTAGTACTTGAAGACTGTTACACATTTATTCTCAGCAACTTCATGAATTTAAAATTTTACAAATGAGATCACTTGTTAAATTAATACTGTTCTAGATTAATATTTAAATCTTTCTGTCAAATATTGTAAACTCGTGAGACCATTTTGATTTATTCATGGAAATTGATTGACAATTTTTTAATTTTGATAATTTTGTGTCTTTTCTTTCACCCATATACAATTTTTCATTAATAATTTTTTAAGGTCAGATGGAGGTGTTTGATTCCTTTACACTATTTTGTAATTTTTATTCTTAATACTAATTTTGGATGTTGGTTGTTTTCTTTCATTCTCAATGAAGATCAAAATGTCATCCTGCTGTGATCAAGGAACAGTGTGTCCTACTATGGTTAATCAAGATCAATACAAGTCTCTACCACAAGTTGGACACAAATAATCTATATGAACATTTGGAGTGGAGTATGAGCATCTCGCATTTCTTTTGAGTTGCTGAAATTCTGCTATGCTTATAGAGTACCTCTTCTTTGATATGAGCTTTTCATGTGACCAACGTGATTGAACTTATCCACAGGAATAGATTTTTTTTTCCATTTCATGTAACTGATGATTACATAGTGCCGCACTAGCTGTAGAAAAATCTCCATTTTTGTTTGTGTTTTTAGTTTTAGTTTCTTGTTTTTTTATTTGTTTTTATTTTTTTTGGCAGGGCAATGGGGTTAAATGTCTTGCCCAAGGCCACACAGCTAGCCTTATTAAATGTCTGAGGCTGAGTTTGAACTCAGGTATTCCTGACTCCAGGGCACATGCTCTATCCACTGTGCTATTTAGCCTCCCCTCTCTTTTTTCCTTTAGTGTTAATAGTTAGGAATTAGAACAAACAGAGGAGAATCAATACATACTTTGTTACTTCTCAGCCTCATAGGTTAAATGGAATACACATTCTTCTGTGAGCATAATATCACACATCATCTCTCCCTCCAATTAATTTTTGACTTGTAACTTTTATAGGTTAAATCGTTTTTAGTTAGTATAATAACTGCTCTTTATGCTGCTTTTTTCCTTCATCAATGATGTCTAACAACACACAATACATCATGCTAAAAAACAATGAGAGGAAGTTTATAGTCCTACTTCACTCAACTGCTAAAGCCTAGAGTAAATTCAATTCTTTAACTTTAGCTAGTGTGCTTTCATGAGACATGTACAACATCCATAAACCTCTTTAGGCAATCAAATTTCAATAAAATTTTTGAAAAGCATTCATGAATGACAATATCAAAGGCCTTTGCTATGTCATTGAGTATTGTGTACAGTCAACATCTATTCTTCTGGTATGTCTTTTCCCTGGAGTGATCAGGCAGCAAATATCATAATGACCATTCCTCAATCCTTTCTGAATCCACATTGTTTCTCAGGTATCTTCTAGATGAAGCTTAAGTAGGACTCTGTCATGAATCTTGCTGGCAATGAATGAGAGAGAGAGAGAGAGAGAGAGAGAGAGAGAGAGAGAGAGAGAGAGAGAGAGAGGTCACAGGGACATCTTTTTCCATTTCCATTTTTTAAAGAAATGGACAATGGAAATATTCTTTTACTTCAGGGGTATAACCTCCTCTTGCTATATAATACAGAATGTTTCTGTCAGTTTTGGAAATAGCATTTAACCCCTTGCCTTATAAAACTCTTCTGGAATAGAATCAGCACAAGGTAATTTGTCACATGAGAAGAGTTATCAAGATTCAAAACTTATTCATAGGTATTTGATCTCTAAATAATTTTTTTAGGTCTTTTGTAAGGCAAATGGGGTTAAGTAGCTTGCCCAAGGCCACACAGCTAGGTAATTATTAAGTGTCTGAGACCAGATTTGAACCAAGGTACTCCTGACTCCAGGGCTGGTGCTTTATCTAAATAATTTTCAAGGCATCATAAAAGTGCTTTGGATTTTTCCTATCAGTGTAAATACAAATCTCTTCTGCCCTCTTGCTGAGCTGAGAATCCTTCTTTGCTTGCCCTTTTCTTTTGGCAGGTAAATAATGCCTTCTTAGACATGGAAAAAATATTTGTAATTTTGTTATTCCTACTGTCACATTGGCTATGATTTTAATCTATAATTTTATGACTGAATTATCTGACTATAGTTATTTGACCTGAGAATTGCCTCTATTTCAGAAATGAGTCATATAATGTATGTGAGTTTATATACAAATGCATACACATGTTAGTTTTTATGTGTAAAGAAACATTTCTTGTTTTCTGGACATAGTCATACTATTTTAGAATGTAAAGGATCTGCTCCTGTAAAATATTTTTGTCTCAGCACAGTATAGGAAAATATCTCTCCACAGATGTTTAATTTATTAGAGTTTACTACTTTTCTATCTTCTATTCATTTTCTTAAAAAGGCCCAAAACAATTCTTTGTATTCTATAAGTTTTTGGTTTCTCTATATCCTTAGTTTTGAATAATATTTTCTAGGAATTTTTCACAAAATACAAATTGTTATTAATTCACTGAAGTAACTAAGTTTATAACATAAAAGAACATATTGTCTAAGAGAATATATTGTCTAAGAAAATGTGAAAATATTTATTTTTTATTTTTTAAAAAAAAAATTTATGTTCTTTGCAAGGCAATTGGGTTAAGTGGCTTGCCCAAGGCCACACAGCTAGGGCATTATTAAGTGTCTGAAGTCAGATTTGAACTCTGGTCCTCCTGACTCCAGGGCTGGTGTTCTATCCACTACTCCATGTAGCCATTCCTAAATATTTATTTTTAAAGCACTTTATTTTTATTTATTTTTCTCATTATTAAAATAGTATTGCTATAAATGTAAACATAACCCCCCCCCACAAAAAAAGGGAAACCACAAGAAAAATAAAGTGAGGGATGAAAATTGTGCTTCATTATTTTACTGGGCAAAGGGGTATAAACAATTGTATTCTATTCAGAGAAATTGTTTCAATATTTTCCCACAATTGATATTGCTAGCTGTATTTCCCTCCATACTATCCTTCCCCAGTCTCATTTATTCCATTCTGTCTCTTTCCTTTCTCCCTGTCCGTACTCAAAGGTGTGTTGTATCTGACTATTCTCTCCCATGATCTTCCCTCTCTTCTATCACCTCTCTGTTCCTTTTCTCCTTTCTATGCCCTCTTGTATTTTCCTCTTGGTTTAGATAGATTTCTATACTGAATTGAGTTATTTCCTCTCTGAGTCATTTCTGATGAGGGTGAAGGCTTACTCATTCCCCCTCTACTTTTCCCTTTCAATCCATTGCAAAAGTTTTTTCTTGCTTCTTTTATATGAAATAACTTTGCCCATTCTACCTTTTTTTCCCCCTTTCTCCATACATTCTTTTCTCACCCATTAACTCCATCTTTATAATTTATTATACCTCCATATTCAGCTCATTCTTTTGCCTTGTCTATCTGTGCTACCTCTAACTGTCCTAATGAATGAGATAGTTGTTTTTCCAATGAGATATTTCACATTTTTTAGCTTTTCAGTCTTTTGGCTTTTACTTTATTATTTCTTGATTTCCTCACAATGTCATCCAATCTAAATTTGAAAGAATTATATATTTCAGAGAGATTATTTTATCTTCATTTCTTCTGGCCATTTCTGCTTTGTAAGGCATCCTTCTTGATCATTTGGACTGTTTATACCATTTGACCTAAACTGGTTTTTAAGATGCTATTTTCTTCAGTATTTTTCCTATTTGGTAATTCCTTCACCAAGCGCTCTTGGTTTTCTTGATTTCCCTGCATTATTCTCATTTCTCTTCATATTCTTCCTTCTACCTATCTTACTTTCTTTTCCAAATCTTTTATGAACTTTTCCATTGCCTGAGCTCAATTACTATTTTTCTTGGAGGCTTTGTATACAGATACCCTGACCATGATATCTTCTAAATTCATATTTTAATATTCCATCAGACCAATAGTAATTGTCTATGGTCAGCTTTTTTCTGTTGTTTGCTCATTTCCCCAGCCTATGACTTGATTCTAACTCTTTTTTATGGAGATGTTCATCTTCCAGGGTGAATGCACTTTCCCAAGCTTTGGGGGATTTTTATAACTGTTTTCAGGGATACCCCCAGGGACCTCAATTCTTCCTAGGTCTTATGAGAGTCTCTGAATGCTTTCCTGGTCTGTTCCCTGCTATGGCAGTAAAATTCATTTTCCTTATAATGGGACTCAAGACTACAACCTAGATTTAAGTATGGGAAAAGCCACAGAGTCCTGCCTTAGGTATTGATAGAAAAGAGACCCCTGCAGTCCCCTGATTTGCCATCTGTGGGCTGAACACTCTGGAAACAGCTGCTGGATATCTACCTACCAGGTGGCTCTGCAAACCTGATCTTGGTTCCCAGGGCTGGGACTGCCTGAGACTTGCATTAGGCTGGGATCTGCACTCACTCTGGTTTGTGGGAAATTGCCAGGATTTCCTGCCTTCACTCTGCCTTCCTTCTAATTACTTTCCAATTATTCTGTGCCTATACCATTTATGACTAAATCCAGTCCCTTAGCAGGCTAACTATTATTCCACAATATTTATTTGAAAAGTATTTCACACACAGAAATGAATTTAAAATGTCAGCGATAATCTCCAGAGGACATTACATCCAAGTGACTCATTACTCTGGGCACAATATTGAATAAATAAACAAAATAGTCTCCCTGCATGGTCACCAGTGTGTGCTTTTAAAATGTTTAAAGCATAGGAATTTAAATCCAGAATTCATCATTAATGAAAATCTTTATATGAGCCCCATAGAACCTGAAATTTTCTTTATAAATACTTTTCATCATTATTTGACCATATATTCACTATTTATTTTTAGTTTTTTAAATGTCTGAATCATTTTTTTTATATTGAGTTCCAGTTCTCTCCATCCTTCCCATTACATAATCCTTGAGGAAGCATGCAATTTTATAGACATGAATTATATTTGTCCTCATATAAATCATTACTATATTGCATTTTCCCAAAGGAAAGCAAATAAAAAGGAAGTATTTTTTAAAACATAATTTAATCTGTATTCATAATTTGTCAACTCTTTCTCTGTAGGGAAATGACATTTTTGTCATCAAAAACCCTTAGGAATTACCTTGTATTATTACATGATCATCACATAATGTTAATTTTAATGTGTTCAGAGTTTTCTTGGTTTTGCTCACTTTGGTTTGCTTCAGTTCATGTAGGTTTTCCTAGGTTTTTCTGAGAGGATATTGTTTATCATCTCTCACAAAAATAAAAATTCCATTGCAATCATTTGCTACAATTTATATAGTCATTCCATAATGAATGGATATCCATTCAACTTCCTATTCTTTGAAACCATAAAAAATGTGATAATTATTTTGTATATATAAGTCCTTTTAACTGCTTGTTTCATCTCCTTTGGAGTCTACAAATAACAGAGGCATTACTAAGCAAAAGGGTATAAATAATTTTTTATCCCTTTGGGCATAGTTCAAGGTTCTCTCCAGAATGGTTTGATTAGTTGCATTAGGGTCCCCTATTTCTCCCACAATTCCTCCAACAATTGTCATTTCTTTTTGTGTCATACTATCTAATCTTATGGATGAGAGGTGGTAATTCATAGTTCCATTAAATGGCATTTAAAGAGTGATTGAAAATATTTATCCTTATGACTATTTTGATAGCTTTGATTTCCTTGTCAAAATTTTCTTTCTTTTGTCTTTGCCTGTTTTTGAACTTTTAATTATTTTTAATTGAAGAAGTAAATGTATTCTTAAAAATTTAATTCAGTCTTTTAAATATCTGAGAAATGAGGTTTCCCTTATCCAAAAGTTTGACACTTAAATCATTCCATGATTCTCTAATTTGCTTATGGCATTATTATTTTTGACTAACCAATACCCATTTTGACCATATCTTAGTAAATACTGTGAATTATCAAGCAGTGATATCTTGTCCCAACATCCTGAATCTTTAATTCTTTTTCAAACACTAAATTGCCATGATCATTTGCTTCTGTGTAAATCACTTCACTTCTTTAATATTTAGCAAATTGTTTTGGTGATTATTGCACTGCCATAGTTTGAGATCTGATTTTCTGGGCCACCATCCTTCACACTGTTTTTTTTCATAGATTACCTTGATTTTCTTGACCATTTGTTCCTCTGCATCAGTTTGATTTGATTTTTCCTATCTCTATAAAATAGTTTTGGTTATGTGGTGTAGCATTGAATAAGCAAATTGATTCATGTAGAATTATGATCTTCATTACATTGTTTCAAGATATGACTTTATATGCATGAAATGTTTTTTGATTTTGTTCATATAGTTCCTGGATGTAACTTGGTAGACAAACTACCTAGAATTTTGTATTGCCAAAAGCTATTTCAAATGGAATTTCCCTTTCTATCTTCCTGCTGGACATTGTTGGTAATATAGAGAGAAAGATGGATAATTTAGGTGGGTTTATTTTATATCCTTCAATTCTACTAAAATTGTCAATTATTTTAACTGGTTTATTTTTAGTTGATTTAGGAATTTCTAAGTATACTATCAAATGATCTTCAAAGAATGAGCCTTTGTTTTGCCATTGTCTCTTCAAGTTCTTTCAATTTCTTTTTACTTCTCTTCTCACTAGCAATTTTAGTGCCTCATTGTATAATAGTGGTTATATAAAGAATCTTTATTTTATCCTTGATTTTATTGTGAAGACTTCATGCTTAAATCAGTTACAGATAATGTTTGTTGATAGTTCTAGGGAGATAATAATTGACATTTTATTAAAACTGCATTTTTTCCTGTGATTTTGAGGGTTTTAAAAATAGGAATGATTATTTGTTTGGGAATATATTTTGCCAAAATGTTGATATGCTCAATAAATTTGATAGTTTTCCTAATATTAAACTAGTCCTACATTTCTAACCTAAACTCCACCTGGTTAAAGTCTTTTATCTATAATATCTATAAAAGTTTTTCATTTAATATTTTTTTCTGAATCAATAGTCGTCATGAACTTTGTTCTATAATTTCTCAGTTTCTGCTCTTCCTCATTTATGTTTAAACAACAAATTTACATCAAGGGATAAATTTGGCATGTCTTTTTTTTATTATTTTTTCTAACAGTTTATATGCTATTGTACTTATTTGGTCTTCAAATGTTCCATTGAATTCACTTGTGAATCCATCTTGACATGTAGATATTTTTATAGAGAGCTCAAGTATGACTTTTCAAGTTCTTGATAAACTAAGATAATATTTTTAAGTGTTCTCTTTTCTATTAATCTGGACAGTCAATATTTTTGTAAATATACATCAATTTTACTTAGCTTTTCAATTTTTGAGATAAATTTGGACAATAAAGGTCCAAATAAACTTTTAAGTATCTTTTTCCTTTCTTTCCATTTTTGGTAATGGTCACTTGAATTTCTTTTACTGTGATTCTAAACTGATAATGACATATCAATTTTATTGTCTTTATGAAAATAAAGCCATGTCTTAATTTTCAAAATTACTTCAATGATGATCTTACTTTCAATATTCCTTTTTTTTGTTTTTTATGGCAAGGCAATGGAGTTAAGTGGTTTGCCCAATGCCACACAGTGGGCTAATTATCCAGTGCCTGAGGCCAGATTGGATTCAGGTACTCTTTACCCCAGGGCCAGTTCTCTATCCACGGTGCCACTTAGCCACCGCACTTTAAATATTCTCAATCTCTCCTTTGATTTTTCAGGATTTCTTTTTTTGATATTTAATGTTGAATTTTAATTGTGAGCTTACAATTTATTATTTTTCTAGGTTTTTGTAAATTACATACCAAAGTCACTGATTTTTTAATTATCTATTTTTATGTAAATACTTTAAAATTAAATTTTCTTCCAAGTACTGCTTTGATGACATACTATAAAATTTGGCAAGTTTTCTCATTGTTGTTATTATCTTTTTTGAATTCATGCATCGTTTCTATGGTTTGTTCATTGATCCATTCATCTTTACCTTTAGATTATTTAGTTTCCAATTAATTTTAATTTTACTTTCATGGCTCTTTATTGGAAATAATTTTATTGCATTATGGTTTGAAAAGGATTTATTTAGCATTTCTGTTAGTCCTCATTTTGTGGTGAGATGTTTATGTTTTAACACATGGCCAATAATTTTTTCCTTATAAAAGGCCATAAAAGAAATAATCCATTCTATTCCAATTCAATTTTCTCTACTTTTTGAAAATTCTTTTCATTTTCTTAACTTTTTTTTGGTTTGCTTTATCTAATTTTGAGAAGGGAAAGAGATCTCCTTTACTAGTATAAATTTATTATTTCTTCCCTAGCTTATTGGATTATTACTTGGAAAATTTGTATGTTTTGCAATTTGGTTCATGGATCTTTGGTAATAATATTAGTTCATCTTCTATGGTACCTTGTAATTTCTCTGCCTATTTTACTTAAGTCGATTTTCGCCTTTGTTTTTCCTTAGAGCATATATGTTACCCTGGTTTTTTCTTCAGATGGAATATAATAGCTTCTTTTCCAATCTCTTATTTTTTAATCCATATGCCTTTTTACTTCAAACAATTTTCTTACAAACTTGGCCATCACTTTGGTCTATCATATAGTCATCATATCATATCATATCATATCACATCCAATCACAATAGGTCTTATCTTTTCATATTCAGGATAGCATGAGATTCATCTGATAAAAAAGTAAAAATGTAAAATTAGTTATCTCTGGAAGTAATTTTCTTCACTGTAAGCATTATCAATTTTATTAATATGGATACTAAAACATATGAAGGGCTAGCTAATACAAGAAAATGACAATTCTACCTAAGATAATCAATAATCAATTCAATACCAAGCTACCAAAGAATGTTATAACTATAGAAAAATAGCAAAATTTATCAGAAATAATGTATACATATCACATAATTCAATGGGAAAAGATGTGAAGGAAGGTAGTCTAGCAATAACATTTGAAATTACATTATAAAGTAGTAGTAATCAAAACAAATCTAGGACTGGCTTAGAAATAATGGTAAAATAATGGAATAAATTAGATACACAATAAAATAAAAGACCACAGTAATCTGCTGTTTAATAAACTCCCAAACCCAAGCCTTTGTAAATAGAAGGCAACATCTGACAAAAATTATGGAAAAAAAAAAACAGAAAAGCTATTGGGAAGAAATCAGGCAGGGTCTAGCATTATATACCAGTATAAGGTCAAAATGTGTAATTGAGTTAGACATTAGATGATAGTAGTAAATTAGCAGACCATAGAAAATTGTCCCTATAGATAAGGGTAAAAATTATGACCTAACAAAAGATCACAGGAAGTAAAGTATAAATTTTGCTTTACAGAAAATTAAAAATGTTTTGTATAAGCAAGACTGATACAGACAAAATTATGATGAAAGCAGGAAACTTATGGGGTGCATTTTAAAGTAAATTTATTTCATAAAAGCCTCTTTTCTTGAATATATGTGGAACTGAGTCAGAATTATTAAAAATATGAGTCATTCTTCAATCGATAAGTAGTCAAATTTTATGCAAAGGAAGTTTTAGAAAAGAAGGAAACAAAATTATCAATAGTTATGCAAAATGATAAATATCTCTATTCATTAAGTATATTCAAATTATAACAAATGAAACCCTCCTCACTATTATACTGAATAAATTGGCATAAAATTAATAAAAAGATAATCGAGGTGATGTTGAATAATTGGAACTCTAGTGCATTGCTGCTGAAGCCTGGTTCAATCATTCAAAAGTACAATTTTAGTCTACACCCAAAGGGGATAGTAAATATGAAACACCATTTTGTTTTAGGAATTGACTAGCAGAATATTTTCAGAAGAAAAAATGACATTAAATTGGAAAACTTCTAAAAACCAATGCTAAGTAAAAAAACAAGAATAACATCTTCCCAGAAACAATAATATTATAAAGATTTAATTACTGTAGTTAAGACAAGGATCCAAGAAAATTGAACGGACACATCATGAAAAATGCTCTATTCCTACAATGAAATAATTGATCAACAAATTGAAGCACGAGGATAATTTGCCATCTAGCCTTGAGGTTCGTGTGAGGATAAAAATTACATTATGGAATACATTTGTAAAATGTTTTGCTATCCATAAATTTCTTTTCTTCTTCTTCCTCCTCTTCCTCCTTCTCTTTCTGGAACTGCTACTACTGTTACTATTGCTACTGCTACTATTCTCTTCCTCTTGATTCTGTTGTTATCACTGCAGCCACACTGTCTGAAGGACTCCTTCAACTTGGGCATTGTTGACTTTTCACCTTTGGTGAACATTTGTTTTTCTGTATAAGAGTTCTTGGAACACATTTTTTTTCTATAATTTTAAGGACTTAAAATTGTGAATCAAAGACAGCTTTTTGGTTATGAATATATAAGATGGGGTGCAGTTCTATTGAGTCCAAAACTTTTACTATCAATGAATTATAAGCAAAGGGAATCTTGCACTCTCTGTATCTTTCATCAGTTATGTGGTGGTATATGTTGTAAAACCTGAGTATCTTTTTACTGGTCCTTTAAACATGGATATTATTTTCATAAACCTTATTATGTAGATGTTAAAGTGGAGGGTAGAGTTGTGCAGTGATTTACAGTATGAAAACTGTTTTAGGAGATAGAACTGAACAAAATAATCATCTAATGAGATATGCTGGTTATGGTAGTGTAGGCAAGAAAGGACCCAAGCTTACCACTACTGGATGATATATAATAAGATAAATACGGAAAATATGAGTAGGCACACATTTAGGTAGAAAGCCGATAAATATATATTTTATTTATGTTTTAAATTGCTTAATATATTCAGGAAGTCATTTACCTTGTCTTGATCTCAGTTTTTATATGTAATATGAAAAGTTCAGTCTACATTTTTGCTAGGGTTATTTTTAAAAATCTAGATTTTGTCACTGTGAAACAAAATGCAAATGTATAGGTACATATGTATATGACTAAGTTCTGTTCTTTAGCCCTTCCCATGCAATTACATTAGAACAGCTAGGGAAAAAGCATGAAACTATTCAATTGCTCTACACTTACGTAACTTATCAGAAGATTAATAATAGGTGAATATAGGATCAATCTACTGAGACTCAACCACACACTATAAAATAGATGCAAAATGGAGTAAGGATCCTGCAGAAAATAGAACAGAAGGGCTATGAATTTATTTTTTTTCCAAATTTTAAATCCTCTCCCCACAGACAACAACAGAGGTCATTAAAATAACATAGAAATGATATGCCAAAACTAAACAGAAACCAAGACAAATATGAAGTTGAAATTTAGGAAGTTGACTAGAAGTATGAGCAAAACACAAACACAACAAAATTTAAAAACCTGGGACTTCAAGACACATAAAAAAGATAATTATTTTAAAAATATGTAAAAGCAAAGCCCCGGAAAAAAAATAGAAATTGGAAAAAAAAAAGGATCTACAAGGATCCTTGGAAGAGTTAAAAAAGCTATAAAAATTAACAAATTAAAAATATTTTAAAACTTAAACTGAATGAATCATGATGAGATTATGCCCAATTTATTCTAGTCCTATTTGCTTAGGTATGCTCTCCCCTATTAGATTGCGAATTCCTTGAAATGATGTGGTGTTTGTAATTTTAATTGTATATCCAAAAGTTAGAGTATTTCCATGTAAATAGATCCACAGTAATTATTTTTTTCTTGTTCTGAGGCTTTGGAGAGAGGAAATAAAAAATTGTGAGGTTAAAATAGTATAAATAAGTTAAAAAGTTAATAATTGCTATTTTACATTATTAAAATGTCTTAGAAGAACTTACAAAATTAGAGGAAGGAAAAAGTTGTCATTTGATAAATATTTAACTCATCTTAAATGAACACAGGAGTCAAACCACATACAAAGTGTTATAAAATATATCAAACTCATCATCAAGCAAGTAGTGATATAAGATGGAGCTGTTTAAGACAGGAAGTGAATAAGTAAATAAATTCATGCAAAATGAACTTTTTGATTCTGGAGGGAGAGACTAATTATCATAAATGCAACATTTTGCCTCTTAAGCAAGTTAAAAATAATCAATTAAGTGCATTATATGAAGATAAAAAGATTGTACTGTGTCAAAAAATTATGAAAATAGAGTCTTGGATTGTCTGAAATGACACAATGAATTGATCAGAATGAGGACAATTTATACACTAGTAATAGACATAGAAATGTGATTAATTCTATTGTGCTGAGTTAGTGGATGATAACAAAAATTAAAAAAGCAAACATATTATTACAAAAACATATTTTAATCATGGAACTCTTACTATCTTACTTTGCATTAAGGAGTTTGACTTGCATAGATCTTTATTTTTCTTAAAAATTATCCATAAGTGGATGCCTTATGCAAAATCTAGGAGGGGCATATCAGAAACACAGTAGACATCAAGAGTTATTAATTTGGCCACATTTAGTTTGGGATCACCCTCAAGTATTTTAGGGAGAGCATTTTCTCTCATCACTAATCATGTTGAACAATCTCAGTGCATCTTTGTTCTCTCAGTATCAGCAGCCAATACTGAAGTATATACAAGTAAGATACCAAGGACATTTGTCTGTTTGCTTGTTTCTTTGTTTTTACTTTTCTATTTGACTCAGCTAGATATTTCTGGAATTTTAAAAAGTGAAGCCAACAAAAAAGTGCCACTACAATATGCAAGATTGTCTAGTGTCATTAAACCCTAGACAAAGTTTTCAACGTCTGTACTATCTGGATCAGTGTTTTCTGCTGATAACTGACTTTTCTGCCTACATCAACACTTTTATCATCCCACATTCACCAGCAGGCTCTTTTCACTCCAGTTAAGGAGAATTTGTTTGTTCTCTTAGCTTTCTCATTGTGATAGATTTTAATTTAATCTCTGCAAGACTGTCAAACTCTGTGCAAGATCTCGTTTGATTCCTCTTACCAGTTTGTCAGGCTCAGAATCCAAGATGCATTATTTGACTTGCACTCTTTAGAATATTATTTGAGCCTCAATTTCTATTTTAAATTTCCATTGTCATTCTTCATGAAATTCTTAAATGTAATATTGACATTTTCCATATCCATATAAAATGTTATATGCAACCTTTAGTTTTTTTAATGTTTTGAGTGAAAAACTTTCAAATAGATGGGCATAAAATTTTCCAGATCATGGTTATCAGTTTAAGCTTTCTATGACAAGCTATTAATCTTTGGAATATTTTGCCTAATGCAATGATGCACTGTCAGACAGGTATTGGATCTATTGAATCAGAATTCAAAAAGACAGAAATAGAGCATCATTATAGACACTCATCACTTTTCACAAGTTGAAGATTTTAATAAAGGTGATGAATTTGTACCATGAGTTGGGTTAGTGAAAGTAATATAGTTTAAATAATTAAAGTATGAGAGTTCATATATTTTAATTATGAGTTAATTAGGAAACTTTATAGTGCTCATACTTGTCAAATAATTTGCAAACCAACACTTTAAAAAATATCTCATTTTCAACGTATCTGAATTCTTAGTGAGTAAAGATATGACACTGCTAGATGTTATATATGAAAGTTATAATCACATATATTATCAGCAACTCACTTAATTTAAGTAGTTTGATAACAAATGAACCCTAAAAGCTTGTCTCTGAAAAGAAACTAAGTAGACAATTAACAAATATGCAAATAAAATTTTAGAAACTGGCATGAATAGCCCTTAAAGACCTAAAGGTAGATGTAACAGAGAGTCATTAAACATTCTTGAGGAGGTGAAGGTGAATAGAATGTTACTTTGAAACTAGTTTGATAGATTGGCAAGTATCAGTAAAGAAAACCTGGTAAGATATTCTAAAGCTAATACAGTGGAAAAATAATGAAAACTGGAATAGTGTTCTGTCAATTGGGAATGCCTAGTAAAAAAATTAGAAACAATTAAATTTAAAGATAGGAAGATAGCTCTTAGGATATAATCCCATGTTTTATAATATAGATTGTTTTATATATTATAAATTCTCTTGTGATCACATTTTAAAGAAACATAAAGGTATGCTATCAAATAATATATTCCTATTTATTATTAAGAAATCACCTAGGAAAATGGTCAAGTGTCACTGTTATTTTATAGTGATTATATTCACAAAAACAGATTCTTAAAAATTATACATTTAGTATTTTATTTTAAAATATAAATATTTATGTTAAATAGAATATAGCTCTAAATACTATTGAAAAGTAGTTAAAAGCCAAAATATCCCTTCAGGGGAATCTCACATTTTAGTTATCATTAAGATAAACTATATTAATTCTGATTTCAATATATGACATGTGAGTCCCTTTCTATTTCAGGTTCTTTAATTAGCTGATAAGTGCAATGATGTGCCACCTTGTTTTTAGCTTTTTTTTTTATTTTTTGCATGGCAATGAGGTTAAGTGGATTGCCCAAGACCACACAGCTAGGTAATTATTGTGTCTGGGGCCAGATCTGATCTCAGATTCTCTTGACTCCAGGGCTGGTGCTCTATACACTGTACCACCTAGCTCCCCTGTACCATCATTTTTGAAGAAATTAATTTAAGGGCCACGATTTCATTTTTTTAAACAGTTAAATCTAATGTAGAAGATTTGCTTTCCTAAATGTTCAATTTTATTAAAAATCATACACAATTATGAAATCATTTTGTCAAGGCTGTGCAAAATTGAGAGTGTACTAGTAAATAAGCGAGTTTAAAAAACTATAGTGCCAGTTATATAAGTCTTTCTAAAGAGAAAAAGGATAAACAATTACTATGGAATCAATAATCTGATGACTTCCTTTTTGAATTCAAAAAATTATACTTTCTCAATAGAAATGCATAACTTACATTTTTTCTCTTGTTATCAATGTTAACAGAGCCATTACATAATTACGGGCTAGTAGTAGAAAAGATAATAAAAATAAGCAGATTGACAGGACTTACACAATTTAAAATATTTCAGAATCACTTAAATTTTAATATAGGGTCACTAAATCAAGACTACTTGCTACCTGGAGAAAATTATTATAGTGATTTTGTCCTGTCTCCTATTGTCAAATATATATTTTACATGTGTATTTTTTGTTTAATTTTATTGAATGAGAACACTGATTTTATCCTGGGACCCAGGATGTATGATACAAAAACAATGAAGAAGTACTATAAAAACTATGTAAACTTTCATTTCAGTTGACCTCATTTTCTCTTTTTTCCTTGTTGTAAAGGTTGTTCAATATTCATTCACTTGTTTATGTATAAACTAGCCAATATTTTCCTACCTTCCCTTACAATGATCCTCCTTTTAGCAATGAACAATCTAGTGAACTTTGTACCTGTGCATTTATATTTAACATGTTTATATTTTAATTATTTTGTGTATGAGGGATTAAGACAAAGGGGAAAGAGAGGAAATCATGGGATAGGAAGGAGAAACACAAGAGAATTTTTTTTTTTTGATTTTTGTTTATGTTTTAGGTTTCTGCAAGGGGATGGGGATAAGTGGCTTGCCCAAGGTCACACAGCTAGGTAATTAGTAAGTGCCTGAGGGTGGATTTGAACTCAAGTACTCCTGACTCCGGGGCCGGTACTCTATCCAAAGCGCCACCTAGCCACCCCCATTCAAGAGAAATTTTTAAAGGGGTATATAGTTCATTCTGATACTGTGGTTTGTTTTTGTTGTTTTTGTTGTTATTGTTGTTTGCTTGTTTTTCCATTTGGATGTGGATAGTATTATTCTTAACAGATCTCCTAGGTTTTCAGGTTTCTCTAAACTGCTGAGGGGAACTGCATCCATAAAAGTTGATCAATAACCTCCAATGTTACTGTTGATGTGTACAAAGTTCTCTTAGTTCTAAATCCTTTGATCACATTGAGTTCATGTATTGCTTTCCATGCTTCTCTTGAGTACAACCATTCAAGGGATTTCTTATAGAACAATGGTACTCCATCACATTCATATAGCATAACTTGTTCAGCCATTTCCCAAATGATGGATCTCTCGATTTCCAATTTTTTACCAATACAGCAATTGCTGCTACTAAAATTTTTGAACATATGGAATATTTCCCAATTTTAATAATTTATTCTGTATATAGTCCTTGTACTGGTATTCTTGGTTCACAGTGTATGATCAGTTTTCTTACTCTTTAGGCATAATTCTCTACTCCTTTCCAGAAGAGTTGGATCAGTTCACAACTCCACCAATGTATTAATGTCCCAATCCTCCCACAACCTCCCCAACATTGATTGTTTTCTCTTTTTGTCATTTAGTCAATCTGATAAGTGTGCGATGGTAACTCAAAGTTATTTTAATTAGCATTTCTCTGGTCAGTAAAGATTTTGAGTATCTATTTGATATGATTAAATCTATATTTAATTATTTCATTAGAAAACAGTCTGCAAAAGTCTATTGACCATTTCTCAATTGGGGAACAATTTATAACCTTATTAATTTGACTCTCTTCTCTATAAATCTTGTTAATAAGACATTTAGGAGAAACTAGCTGTGAAGATTTTTTCCTAGCTTTTTGTTCTCTAATTTTAGTATCATTGGTTGGATTAATGTAAAAACTTTTCAATTTAACAAAAACAAAACCATCTATTTTGTAATTTAAAATTTACTTTATTTCTTTTTTAGTTATAAATTTCTGCCATTTTCATAAATATAACAGATTGAATATTTTAAAATTTATTTATTCTTATTTTGTGTAAATGGTGTTTTTATACATTACTAAAATATTCTTGTTTAAGAGTAAAATAATACCCCCTCCCCCAAAAATATAGACTCGAATGAGAGATAAAGTAAAAGAAAGAGGAAAAACCTTGAAATTAATATTAACATTAATATTAATAACAATGATGATGTTAATTTTAATTTCAAGTTTTAATTTCAAGTCAGGTGACAAATTGGACAGAGCACCAGCACTGGAGCCAGGAGCATCTGAGCCCAAATGCAGCCCCAGACACCAAACAATTACCCAGCTCTGTGACCCTAGGCAAGCCACTTCAAACCCATTGCCCTGCAAACAACAAACAAAAGAAACCCAAATAAAATAAAACAATAAAAATAATCATGGTAGGAATGGTCAGGTGGTACAGCAGACAGAGCACTGGCCCTGATCCAGGAGCACCCAAGTCCAAATCTGGCCTCAGTCACCCAACAATCACCCAGCTGTGCAGCCCCTGGGAAGCCACCCATTTGCCCTGCAAACCCTCCCCCAAAACTAATAATAATAAAAAATGTGCTTTAGTCTATGTTGCAACACCTTGAGCTCTGTCACAGGTGTATCACAATGTTTATGATAAGTTCATCACAAAAACTACTCCCATATTTTTCCATTGTTTCCCATTCCTGATCACAATAATCTCAATTCATATTTCCCCACTAATATATATATATATATATATATATATATATATATATATATATATATATATATATATATTATATTTTCTCTCTTCTTTCATTCTGTCCTTCTTCTTAAGTATGCTGTAGCATAGCTGAGTGGTACTGCAGACAGAACCCTGGCCCTGGGGCCAAGAGGCCCTAAGCCCACATACCACCCCTTAGGGCCAGCATCTATCCAGCCCTATGGTCTCAGACAGGCCATCTACTCCCAGACCCTTGCAAGAAGTAAAAAAGGAAATGTGTTATATCTGACCACTCTTCCCCCACATGTTCCACCCTCTCCTCCATCACACACGTGCCCCCCTTCCCCCTCTCCCCCTTCTCTCCTTCTTAATCTAGATGTATATACTCCATTGAGTAAACCTCTGATAAGAACAAAGATTCCCTCATTCTGCCTTGCCATTCCCTCTTCCATATCATTGAAATAGCTCATTGTAATAAAAATCTTATTATATGAAATATCTTAGCCTATTCCACCTCTCCTTTTTCTTTCTCCCATTACATTTCCCTTTTATCTATTGACTCCATTTTAATATCACAATATATCTTCAAATTCAGCTCTCTCCTGTGTTTCATTTATAAAAGCTCCTTCTGCTGGCTCTATTACATGACAAGGTTCATATAAGTATAATCAGTATCATTTTTCTATGCAGGAATACATATAGTTCATCATAATTAAGTCCCTCATATTTTCCCCTTTTCCTCCACTCTCTATGCTTCACCTAAGTCCCATATTTGAAGAGCAAACCTTTGCTTCAGCTCTGGCCATTCCAACAGGAATAGTTGAATTTCCCTTAGTTTATTGAAAGTCCATCCTTTTCCCTGGAAGAGGACATTCAGTTTTGCTTGGAAGTTGATTCTTGGTTGCATTCTGAGCGCTTTTGCCTTCTGGAACATTATATCCCAAGCTTATGAGCTTTTAATGTAGTTGCTGCTAAGTCCTGTGTGATCCTGACTGCAGCTCTTTGATATCTGAATTGTGTCCTTGTGGTTGCCTGTAATATTTTGTCTTTGACTTGAGAGTTCTGGAACTTGGCTATAATATTCCTGGGCTTTTCTTTTTGGATCTATTTCTTGGGTAGATATATTCTCCCCTCTGCTTCTAGAATATCAGGGAAATTTTCCTGTAGTCATTCTTTGAAAATGATGTCAATGCTCTCTTCCTGATCATGACTCTCAGGTATCCTAATGATTTTTAAATTATTTTCCTGAATCTGTTTTCCAGATCAGTTGTTTTTTTCAATGAAATGTTTCACATTTTCTTCTAATTTTTCATTTTTTGATTTTGAAGTATTTGTCTTGATTTCTCATAACATCAACAGCTTCCCTCAGTTCCATTCTGCATCTGAAAGTTTTGTTTTCCTCAGAGAGCTTTCTTATCTCTTTTTCTATCTGGCCAAGTCAGTTTTTTAAAGCATTCTTCCCCTTAGTAACTTTTTGAACTGTTTTATCCATTTGACCTATGCTGGTTTTTAGCTTATTTTCTTCACCATTTTTTGAATCTCCTTGGCTAAGCTATTGACTTCTTTTTCATGTTTTACCAGCATCTCTCTCATTTCTTTTTTCAATTTTTCTTCTATCTCTCTCATTTGATATTCAATGTCTTTTTTGAGGTCTGTCATGGCCAGAGCCCAATTCCTGTTATTCTTGGAGTCTTTAGATGCAGGAGCTTGCACTTCCTCAGCTTCAGATTGAGTGCTTTGATCCTTCTTGGGATCACAGGCAAAGTATTTTTCAATGGGTTCCTCTTTTTTCTCTGATTACTTATTTCTCTAGCATCTCCCTGGTTTTCGGGTGCTTTTTCAGCTTTTGAGTACTATTGCTACCCCCCACAAAGATCTCTGTGTGTGAGGCTCTGTCTTCCCTCCTTGTCTGTGAATGACCACAAACATACCCCTGTGCCATGGAGCTGAGGTGGGGGGGCCCTGAAGTTCTATGAGGGGCCTAGACTGCTATCAGGATCTGAATGTGGTCAGAGCCCCAAAGTTCTATTTCAGGGACAGAGGACAGAGTTCGACAGTCTCTCTCCACTTACCTCCCTAGGTTCAGCACTCACACCCTGGGGCCTCCTGCTTACGGGCTCCTACTTATGGGCTCCTCCATTTCCTGGATCTGGCCTGCAGAGGCTAGGCTGCTAGCTGAGTGCCCTGAGGGCTGGGCTTCACCCGCTTGCTCTGTCAGAGGTCCCCCCCTCACTCATCCCCCAAGTTGTACCCCATGCTCCCCTAGTTTAGGTCAGGAAACTGGACCTGCTGCTGTGAGCCAGCAGCTCCCAGTGCCCTGGGGCTGCCTCCAGGATACTGAAGTTATTTCGCTCTGGCAGGCTAACCCTCCAACCCCATGGAGTGGAGCCTTTCTGCTATTTTCCAGGTCACCTTGGATTGTAGAAATGTTTCACTGGATCTCTCTGTGGGTTCTGTCTCTTGAAAATTCAGTTAGAGTCCTTATTGTGTAAGTTTGGAAATATCAGTGAGAGAGAGCACCTAAGAGACGATCCTCTCCTGTTGCCTTCTTGGCTTTTCCAGCTGATTGAATATTTCTTAAAATAATTTCAAAATCCTATGCATCACAGATTCCAAATCATTGAACTGGGGTTCTGCATAATGGAAGGTATATTAACTATGAAGAAAGACTTATTCTCCAGTACATGTGTTCTTTTCTCAAACATGGGACAAAGTAAAATTGTTAGCATGAAGAGTTAAACGATTGAAATTGCTTATTCCCAACATATTCAAGTAAACAATATAGTTAAAGTTAGTTGTAGATTTCAATGAAAAGAATTTTAATTGTACAGTCAAAAACAAACAATTAAACCTAGGCTATCCAGTTCCCTTGTGACATTGGTCTGAATATCTTAATTTTCTAGATAACTAAGATTTTATGTCAAAATCAGGAGGCTTTTGCCTTAAATTTCTTAAAAAAGATCATTTATTTCGTCCTATTTTCTTAAACAGAAAATATTTGTGTTATATTTGAAATGTTCTTTGACTTGACATTTATGGTTTTAAGCAAAAACAAATCCCCGTAATTCCAATATCAAATAAATTCTTTGTAAACACTGTTGTAGAATTACTACCCAATATATAATCATGTAATTTTGGTTCATGTTGACTATCACTTTCATTTTTAAATTTTTTATTGTTTTTTGAATTTTTGAATTTTGCAATTTCCACTCAATCTCACTTCCCTCCCCCCACCCTACACCTTAGTTATTCTGATAGTCTTTATATTGTTTTGACGCTATGCATTAATCAAAATTGAATGTGTTGAGTGAGAAATCATATCCTTAAGGAAAAATAGTTAAGAGATAGCAAACTTACATAATAAGCTAACTTTTTAAAAATTAAATCTTTGTTTATACACTACAATTCTTTCTTTGGATACAGATGATATTCTCCATTGCAGATACCTAAAATTGTTCCTGATTTTTGCACTGATGAAATGAGCAAGTCCATTAAGACTGATCATCAACCCCATGTTGCTGTTGGGGTGTTTAACATTCTTCTGGTTCTGCTCATCTGAATCAGCCTCAGTCTGTGAAAATCTTTCCAGGCTTCTCTGAATTCCCATCCCTCCTGCTTTCCAATAGAACAATAGTGTTCCATAACATACATATACCACAACTTTTTCAGCCATTCCCCAATTGATGGGTATTCCCTCAATTTCCAATTCTTTGCTACCACATACAGAACTTCTATGAACATTTTTGTACAAGTGATATGTTTGTCTTTTATCATGATCTATTCAGGATAAAGACCCAGTAGGGGTATTGCTAGATCAAAGGGTATGCATATTTGTATTGCCCTTTGGGTGTAATTCCAAATTGCTCTCCAAAAAATTTGGATGAGTTCATAGCTCTACCAACAATGTATTAATCACTTCCACTTTTGTAGTTTCCCAGGTATCAATAGAAAGGAGTAGCATGCCAAGTTTAGATTTCCAAAATGTGCTACCAATATAGCCTTATTCAACACAATATCTGGGATTCTTGATGATATTTGTATTAGCATTTTTGCTTTTTTTGCTCTAGGCTTTATTCAATCTTCCAAACTTCATCATATCAGTCATTTATTTCTCTGAGTATCATTTTAATCTAGTGATATTTCATTGAATCTACATGAAATGATTCTTTTTCTTTCTCTTTTCAGAAATTGTTAAATTACTTGGTACATATTTTTATAGGAATTTTGTATCAAAAAATGTTGGCATGAAAATATGTAGATTGTATATATATATATATATATATATATATATATATATATATACACACACACATATATATGAACAGTGTGTTTATGAATGTTTATGCAAAATTTCTGAAATTTCAATATCATATTTGCCACATGGTACTCAAGGAGGAGGAGGATTGAGGTTAAAAGACTTCTTTAAAAATCTCCACATAACTTTCAAAAATGATTGACCATGATGTTGTGCTCCCTTGACTAACAAAATGGTAGAAATTTGCATTCTATAAACAAATCAAAAATTACAAATATTAA
Organism: Macrotis lagotis; assembly: GCF_037893015.1. Classification (NCBI taxonomy): domain Eukaryota; kingdom Metazoa; phylum Chordata; class Mammalia; order Peramelemorphia; family Peramelidae; genus Macrotis; species Macrotis lagotis. Next base: position 102,873,961 of record NC_133662.1, on the reverse strand, counting down.
CAATCTTCATTCTAATAATTATTTTATCTTCGATTTTAATTGTACTTTTCTGTTTCTGTTTTCCTGGTATTAGTCTCTCCCACTAAGTTTCTGAAAGCTCCTTCTTAATATCCTTCGCTGGATAACCATCCATGAATTTTGTCATTAATTATAGGTAAAACAGAACTTAGGATCCTTATCCTTATTTTCTTTACATATAATTTGTATTCTGAATTTTGTCAATTGCTTAAATGTTATCATAATGGACATAATCTACCCAAGATGAATATCTCCCCTGAGCTAACTGCTTATTGGTATTTAAAAATGAATGTCTCATTTTTAAATTTATTTTTATAAATATCTCATTGAATTTCATAGGTCTACATAGTCAAGAAAAGCATCACCCTTATCTTGCAAATTTACCACTTGTCTAAACCTACATATTTCCTTTGAGAGTACCAGGCACACAGGCATACAACACTTAAGTTTTTTTTTTTTTTATTTCAGTGATTAGCAACAATGTAAGTACCTAATAAGTATTAATTGATGTATACTACAAAGATATATTTACTACATATATTTTTTTTAGGTTTTTGCAAGGTGATGAGGTTAAGTGGCTTGCCCAAGGCCACACAGTTAAGTTATTATTAAGTGTCTGAGACCCGATTTGAACCCAGGTACTCCTGACTCCAGGACCCGTGTACTATCCACTGCCCCACCTAGCTGCCCCTTGCCACATATATTATACAGTTATGTTTATATGTGTCTTCGTTTTAAAATATTCCAGAGAAGAAGAAGATCAATGGATAAATTTACTTGAAAAAGAAAATATTTTCATATTTGTGGATGTAAGTAAATCATTCAGTAAGTAGGTTTTTCTTCTTCATGCTATGACAACACTGTTATAAAATGTGATCCTTTTACTTACATTGAAACAGAAAATGCCTAAGGTACCAGCTTTGTTTATCAGTAAATATACGCAAGATTTTTTTAATATTCCTCCTTAGAGTTTAAATCCTTTTTGAACAGTTTGCTACAGGTTGACACTTAGTATGTTGCAAATGCCTGTAATATCATCAGAATGATCCTGACATTTGCTTTATAAGATTTGCATTAAAATATATTTACCAAAGTTCATTTTGTATAATATATGGCTCTGTCCAAACTTTATCAATTCCAAACACACTTAGTTTACTCATGCATAAACCTTAGAGACATGATTGCCAAGAATAGTTATTCTAAATAGGAGGTAAATAGGTAAAGAATATTAGAACTGATCCATTCCCTGTAGAGCTGAGATGGAGCAAAGAATGAAAGACAAGGTAATAAATTATTCCTTTCCCCATCTGCATTTATTTTTAAAGCAAATATCTCATGCAAATGGGTAATATTAGCATCATCTTCTTAAATTCAAAGGTTCATATATTTCTGCATTTCCATTCCCTTTCCTTCATTTTTTAAGCTTTAATGTAAATCAAAAATTTTCTTTCTGTAGAATATTTCATGATTTGGGGAATTGTGTAAGTGCACATGAAACTTTCTTTTTTTCTATCTTGCAATTCTTTTTTATTCATTATTTTGTAAACTGATCTATCTTTCTATTAAGTAAAGAATCCTTGTGATGCAAAATTACACAGTCAACTTCATTAAATACAGGATGGTAGATTTACATGATTTTTTTTTGCAAATATCTTTATGTTATTATTAATAATTCATTGCAAGCTTATCTTAGTTATATCAGTTACTGAACTTTGATTTTTTAACAATTCATGTGACTTTTCTGTGCCTTCTTGTCCAGATATATAAGGTAAGGGAATTATACTAGAAGTCCACCAAATTCTATAGAAGCTTTAAACCTATGATGATCTGTTCCTAATTCTAGACTGTAAAATAAAATAATGAATACAAAAGAAAAGTCAGAATGACTTGTGGAAACAATTTAATCCAACTTACATTACAAAGGAGGATTATAGGCTTTTGAATGATTAATTGAATTCTCCAAAGTCACTCAAGACACAAGTTAACAACAAGAGGACTCAAAATAATTTTATATAAATCTAACTTAATCTATATTTTAACAGATATTCCATTTTTTGTCAGTTAGATATCTGGATTAATGGTTTATATAATTTTCTTTATTAAAAATATGCATTTTGGGGTGACTAGGTGGAACAGTGGATAGAGCACCGGCCCTGGAGTCAGGAGTACCTGAGTTCATATTAGACCTCAGACATTTAATAATCACCCAGCTGTGTGGCCTTGGGCAAGCCACTTAACCCTATTTGCCTGGCAAAAATCTAAGAAAAAATATGCATTTGAACCTTAATTCCAGGAAGGCAAGGTATGTTGATTATTTAAGAGGCATTCTTACTAGACTATTATGAATTTTACTTAAAATAACTATGCAAATATAATAAAAATTATATATTGACTATTACTATACATTTTTGTGATTCACATGGACTCTGATGACACTGTACAAGGAACCTGAAAAACCTTGCCCAGGAATATTATGTTTTGAACAAGAAATTATAAACCATGTAGGGATACAGGGTACAGTCACATCACTGATGATTATTGAAGTTGAGTGTTTGAGAAGTAAAAAAAAAAATGATTCTGGAAACAAAAAGTTGTGAAAGAAGTTGATTTCTGAAAATGTATATTCAAGTTTTTTATAAATCTTGACTTGAATATTGGAATGAGAACTTCCTAGTTAGTGATAAGGTATACCTGACAAAGCCTATTTCCAGGTTCTTGGAAAATTAGAATAAAATATTCTAAAACCAAAAAGAATCAGCCAAAGAAATCCAAACAAACAAACAACAATAAGCAAAGCAAAAAGCAAAGGTAGAAAGGAGAAAACTTTATGTAAAAGACAAAATGTCACTATGAGTACCTACAATAAAGCAGAAATAGTTTATTTTTATTAATTTAGGTTTTTATTTTCATCCATTTGTACATGTATATTTCTGAGTTACAAAATTTTCCTCTATCCTTCCTTCCCAACACCCCCCTCCACTCAGTAGGAATCAGTCAGGTTAGCATTTTACATACATAGTTTGATAAACATATTTACAATTTAGTAATTTTTGGTATGAGGAATTAGGATTAAGGGAAAGAGATACATAATAGATAATTTTTAAAAAGTTTTCATCAGATTCGGTGGGGGTGCTTTCTTTTTTCTTTTTGTTTTGTTTGGTTTTGTTTTTCTTCTTCTGGTTGGGGATAATATAGATCATTACCATTCTAATACAGTTGTCCTAGGTCTCTGGATTGTCAAGAGGACAATCTAGATAAATTGAGGTGTTCACTTCAAAAGGTTCTAGATGTTTTCATTTTTCTCTTGGCTCTACTCCATTCACTCAGTATTAGATCCTGAAAGTCATTCTATGCTTCTCTAGAGTCTGACCATTTATGGTTTCTTAAAGAAGTATAATATTCCATAGTATTTATGTACCATAAATTGTTTATCCATTCCCCACTTGATAGGCATCTCCTTAATTTCCAATTCTTGGCCAATACAAAAAGAGCCACTGTGAATACTTTGGAACATGTAGGACTTTTCCCATTTTTTGCAATTTCTTCTGGGTCTAGTCCTAGAACTGGAATTACTGGGTCAAAATGTATGAACAGTTTTATTGCTCTTTGGGTATAGTTATATACTGCTCTCCAGAAAGGCTGGATCCATTCACAACTCCATCAGAAATGCTTCAATGTCCCAATCATCCTAGAACCTCTCCAATATTGATCATTTGCTTTTTTTCTCATCTGGGCTAATCTAATAGGTCTGAAATGATACCTCATTGCTGTTTTAATTTGCATTTCTCTATTGAATAGTGATTTGGATCATTTTTAAAAATAATTAAATATAGTTTAAATTCTTCATTTTAAAACATTCTGTTCATAACCTTTGACCATTTATCAATTGGGGAATGAATTGTAACCTTATAAATTTGATAC
>NC_133662.1:101817431-101967349 GCF_037893015.1 Macrotis lagotis | reverse complement strand
TATACCACTAGGTGCATGCATGCTTAATAAGGATATAGACCCATTATATATGGTGTATTTTAATAAAATATAGATCCTTTCCTTATTGCTTTTAATGAGTTTGATTTTTGCTTTTACATTATCTGAAACTAGGATCACTAACTCTGATATTTTACTTCAGCTTTGGCATCATATATTTTGCTCCAACCTTTTACCTTTACCCTCTGTGTATCTCTAAGCTTCAAATATGTTTCTTGTAAACAACATATAGAAGGGTTTTGATTTTTAATCCATTCTACTCTTCAATTCCATTTCATGGGACAGTTCATTCTATTCACAATCTCAGTTAAGATTACTAATTTTGTATTTCCCTTCATTCTAACCTTCTATATTTCTATATTTTCTTTCCTCTTATTCTTCCTCAGCAAAATTTTACTCCTTTTCTCCACTGACTTTTCTTTTAAAATTTAACTTTCAGTTTATTTTTACTTTTACCTTTACCTTTCCATTTATCAATCCCTTCTTCCTTCATCTTTCGATCTCCCCATCCCTCTCTTCCGCTCTTTCCCTGTACATTAAGATATTTTTTTTTTAGGTTTTTTTTTTTAATGTTTTTTTCTTTTGCAAGGTAATGGGGTTAAGTGGCTTGCCCAAGGCCACACAGCTAAGTAATTATTAAGTGTCTGAGACTGGATTTGAACCCAGGTTCTCCTGACTCCAGGGCCGGTGCTTTATCTACTATGCCACCTAGCTGGCCCAGATTAGGATAACATTTTAAACTCAGGTGGGAATACATCTTATTCCTTCTCTGGGGCAAATCTATGGAATAGAATTTACACAGAGTTCATACTCTCCTTTCTTTCCCTTTAAAGTTATAAATCTTTATGCCTCTTCAACTAGTGTTATTTATTGCTCTAGTACTATCAATCCAAATTTGATAATTTGATTGCTTGATAAGCTCCTGTTGTTATCTAAGTATCATCAAACATCGCTTGCTTAATTATTTGATAAGTAGCATTATCTCAAATTAATATCCAATTATTTTAATCATTTTATGTCAAAGCCACACAGTCTTCCTCATGAGCAAAATCATCCATAGCCAGCTGCTTTCCTGAACTATTTGTGCCAGTCAGAGACGTATTTTCTCTCACACTTTACTCCCCACCCACTAGGGGTACTTAACCCTTAACATTTTGCCTCTTCTTCCTACATGGGGTTTTTAACACCTTATTAAGTAATGCACAGATTATTTTCTCTCACACTTTATTCCCCCCACACACATTCCAGTGGTGCTTAACCCTTAGTTAAGTCACCTATTTCCTCTCAGATTTTACTCCCCCTGCAATGGTACTTAATCCCTTAAGTGAATGGTGGATTAGGTCAAACCCTGATCTAGTTAACTGCAAGAATTTTAGAAGTCTTGAAGTACTGGAAGACTATAGATATGTCACCTGAGAACTTTACAAATGATTGTAAGGTCAAGAGATATTGACTTAGGACCTCATAGTTTATGATGCCCTCAGACAAGGTGCTAAAAACAGTATAATTGAAGTTGGTCAAAGGATAATTAGAAAGTTAAATTTATAGTTTAACACACCTGCTTTTCTTCAAAGCTTTTTGTCTCAAACATAGTGAAGTCATCTTGGACCTATTCACTGGAGAGATAAGACCCAACTTTACCATATCCTTTAAGTCCATTCTCTTCAATTATATTTGGCCTTATTAATTATCTTAAGGGAAATCAACTTCTCAAGAAATACAAGTGTTATACCTTCCCTTTAAGGATTATATACAATTTGATGGTATTGAGTATCATTTGTTTTGTATTGTTTTTCCTTCCCCTTTACATTTACCTTGAGTCTGTAGTAGGCAATTAAATTCTCTGTTCAGGTCACTCTTTGTGTCAAGAAATTCTGGTAGTCCTCCATTTTGTTGAACATCTATCATTTTCCCTGACAGTATATAGTAGGATATTATATTTTGGGTGGTAAATCTAGGTCCTTTGCTTTCCAATATATGTTATTCCAGGTCTTCTAGTGCTTCAGTGTTGAGGCTGATAGATCCTGTGTGAATCTGATTGTTTCCTTTTTATTTGAATTGTTTCTTTTTCTGCTTGCAATATTCTCTAGTTTATTTGAGAGTTCTGGAATTTGGCCATAACAGCCCTTGGAGTGTTTTTATCCTGGGATCTCTTTCTGAAGGGGTTCTCTCAATTTGTCAATGGCTATATTGTTTTCTTGTTCTATCAGATCTGAAGAGTATTCCGTTATAATTTCCTGCATGATGTTTTCCAATTTCTGGTTTTTTTTTTTGTTTCCAGACACTCTAGTAGTCCAATGATTCATATATTGTCTCTCCTGGATGAATTTTCTAGGTCATTCATTTTCCCTAAAAGGTACTTCATATTTTCTTCAATTTTTCAGCCTTTTTATTTTGTTAGAGAAAATCCTGTAGTCTTAAAAATTCATTAGTCTCTATGTGTTCAATTCTAATCTTTAGGATTTCATTTTCTTCAATTAGGTTTTGTGTTTCCTTTTCCAGTTGATTATTTTTACATTTAACAGATTTGTTTAATTTGGTCAATTTATCATAATTTTCCTGCATGACACCCATTTATTTTTTCCACTTTTCTTCTTCCTCCCTTCTTTCATTTTTAAATTCTTTTTAAGCTCTTTGATGAGCTTTTTTATTTGAGCCCAATTTATAGATTGTTTTGATACTTCCTCTTTGAGTTAATTTTCCCTGATTTCTTCTTGAGACATGTCATTGCTGTCATTGTTATCTGTAAAGTAGTTTTATATAGTGAGCAGTCTTTTAGCTTTTTTGTTCATCTTTGCTGTTTTAGATGTGTTCCTGGGGGTATATGGAATATAGATGCAAGCTTTTATTTTGCAGGGGCTGAAGTCTGATCCCTGGCTCATTCTTGTCCAAGATATAGCCTATGCACTCCAGGTTTTTGCATTTGCAGAGGTTTTGTTTGTCTTTTTTCTCCTTGATGTCCTGGTTCTGACTTAACAATGAATTCTTCCCAGTGCTGCCCTGTTTTTATATAGGGTGTTTTCAGGGTTCAGACTTTTGTTTAGTATTGAGATCCTCTCAACTTGCTATCTAGCTGCCAGGATTTTTGTTAGTATTAAGCAGTTTGGATCTGGATTGCACTGTGACTAAAAGTCTCCTGATGGCTTTGCCTGAAATACTGACTCCTAGACTTTACTTCACCTTTCCACACAGAGAGATAGGGTCTTCACAGAAGATCAGATGGGATGTCTACAGTTGAAAATTTCTTTGAATCTTGTCATTTTCTTGGTGGGATATGTAGTTTTAATGTCAGAGTAGTGTCTTCCTTTATTTATGGCAGGAAAAGACTCCAGGAGCATGTTAGCCTTGAGCAGCCATCTTGGCTCCGCCCTGGAAATTTCCCTCTCCTTATGAAATTAATTGCTATTTTCTCTAGCTCACTAAAGTAAATTTTTGGAATTTTTATTGATATGACAGTGAAGAAGTAAGTTAATTTAGGTAAAATTGTCAAATTCCTTATATTAGTTCAACATACTCATGATCATTTGAATTTGTCCAGTTATTTAGCTGATGTTATTTGTGTGAAAAGTGTTTTTTTTAATAGATTTTTTTATAGTTTTCATATAGAATCCAAGTCTGCCTTGGCAGGTAAAATATAAAGTATTATGCTTTCTGCAGTTATTTTAAACAGGTTTTCTCTCTCTACCTCTTGCTGTTCTATCCTGTTAGAAATATATATTAATAGGGGCAACTAGGTGGTGCAGTGGATAGAGGACTGGCCATGGAGACAGGAGGACCTTAGCTCAAATCTGAGTGCAGACACATAATAATTATCTAGCTGTGTGGCCTTGGGAAAAAAACCTAAAAAAAAAAAAGAAATATATAGAAATATATGGAAATATATAGAAATAATGATGACTTTGGGCAGGGGGGCGTTATTTTACATGTTGTGATTTTGCTTGAATTGCTAATTATTTCTGGTAGTTTTTTTGAATGATTTTCTAGGGTTCAATGTGTATACCATCATATCATTTTCAAAAAGTGAGAATGTTATTTCATCATTACAGATTCTTTTCCTTTTCCTTTTTCTTTTCTTTTCTTTTTCTTCTCATTGCTAAAGCTAAAGTTTCTAAGACTATATATATATATATATATATATATATATATATATATATATATGAAACAGTGCTGATAAAAGTAATTTTTGTATCACCCCAGAATTTATTGGAAATGCTTCTAGCTTATCTCCAATAAATATAATGCTTATTGATGGTTTTAGATAAATACTGCTTATCACTTTAAGGAACATTCAATCTATATCTATGGTGTCTATTTTTAAGAAGAATGGGTGCTGTATTTTGTCAAAAGCTTTTTTAAGTATCTATTGAGATAATCATATTAGTTCTGTTGTTTGTTATTGATATGTTCAATCATGCAGATAGTTTTGCTATTAATGAACTAACCTTGCATTCCTAGGATAAATGCTACATGCTGATAGTATATTATCCTAGTTATAACTTGCTGTATTTGATTTGCTAATATTTTTTATTCAAAATGTATTCATGTTCTTTAATGAAACTGGACTACAATTTTCACTCTGCTTTGATTCTTCCTGATTCACTTAGCTTCACCATATTAGTTTTATGTAAGGAATTTGGCAGAACTCCTTCTTTAAATACCATTATTTAAAAAAAAAGTCAGGTAGAATTGGAACTAATTTTTCCTTGAATGTTTCATAGAATACACTTGTGAATCCAATTGACTCTGGGGAATTTTTTAGGGAGTTCATAGATGACTTATTCAATTTCATTTTCTGAGACGGTGTTATTTAAATATCTAATTTCTTCTTTTAACCTGGTCAGTTTATATTTATATAATTATTTACCCATTTCAATTGAATTGTGAAAATTACTGATAGACAGTTGGGCAAAATAATTCTGAATTATTAATTTAATTACCTTTTAATTGGTAATGAATTAACTTTTTTCAATTTTGGTAGTGGTAATTTGGTTTTTGTCTTTCTTTTTTTATATTAAATTAACCAAAGGTTTATCTATTTTATTGTTATATATTATATGCTCATAAAACCAACTCTTAGATTAATTTATTATATAGTTTTCTTTGCTTTGATTTCATTAATATAAACTTTAATTTTCAGATTTTATTTGCTATTTACTTGGGGGATATTTAATTTGATTTTTCACTAACTTTTTAATTGCATGTTCAGTTCCTTACTCTTCTCTTTCTCTATTTTATTGATATAAGCATGTAAAGATATAATGTTTCCCCTAATTACTTCTTTGTCTGTATTCCATAAGATTTGTGATGGTATCTTGTTATCATCTTTATCTTGGATGAAATTATTAATACTCCCTGTGAATCATTCCTTGAGCCACTAATTCTTTAAATTTATACTGTTTGATTTCCCATTAAATTTAGATCTATCTCTCCATGGTCCTTTATTGCATGTGATTCTGATTATATCATGATCTTAAAAGCATACATTCAACATTTCTGCCTTTCTGCATTCTATCATGATGTTATTAATCCATAAAATATGGTCAATTTTTGTGCCACATGCTAAAGAAAAAAATAGGTATCTTTTTCCTCTACCCATTCAGTTTCTACAGAGGTTTATGATTTCTTTGTTTTCTAAAATTCTATTTAACTCCTTAACTTCCTTACTGTTTATTTTATGCTTAGATTTATCTAATTCTGAGAGAAAGAGAAGTTTGAGGTCCCCAATAGTAGAATTTTTAAGACTATGTCTTCTTGTAAATAATTTAGCTCCACCTCTAAGAATCTGAATGCTATAGACAGTTGGGCAAATTCTGCCAAATGCTATACTAATTGGTGCATACATCTTTATTATTGAAACTACTTCATTTTAGGAAAATACAGTATCCTTCTTGATCTCTTTTAATAAGATTTATTCTTTAAATACTTTGTCTGAGAAAAAGATTGATACAATTGATTTTTTCACTTCAGCTGAAGCATAATATATTCTACTACATCTTTTTACCTTTACTCCTTGTAGATCTCTTTCCTTCAGATTTCCTGTTAGCATATGGTAGGATTTTGTTTTGTAATCAACTGTGCTGTCTGCTTCCCTTTTATGTGATTGTTTATCCATTCACATTCACAATTAAGATTACAAAGTCTTTATTGCCCTCCATACTATCTCCACTCTATTTGCATTTTTCCCATCTTTTCATTTGATCCTTCCTACCCAGAGTTTTGTTTCTGAATACTGTTTCCCACAATGATTCCCCCTTCTCTCTTTTCTCTCCCCTTTCCCTTTTCCCCTTCTTCCTTCCCTCTCTTTGATCAGTTCCTTCTTTCTTCACCCTGCTTTCCACTTCTAATATTTGAAAGGTAAGATAATTTTTTAATTTTATTTATTTTGTATTTTATATGTTTTCCCCCTAATCTTGCTTCCCTCCCCCCAGCCCCCACAGAAGGCATTCTGTTAGTCTTTACATTGTTTCCATCTTATACATTGATAAGATAAATTTTAAAACTCAACTGACTGTATGTGTTAATCCCTCTTTGAGCCAAAAGCCAGAGTAAGATTCAGAAAGTTCTCTTTCCCTTGTTTCCTCAGTTTTAATTGGTACTCTGCACTTCTTCATGTCATGTAATTCATTTTGCCTCCCCCTCTTCCACACATCTCATTACTGTCCCTCCGTTCTTTAATTTCTCAATTTTAATCATTCCATGAAAGTAATGAACATAATATGAATGACGATACATTCAACTTTCAAACTAAGTGTAATAGAATTACAATTATCAAGAGTTATAAGAATCTTCTTCCCAGGTCAGGATGTAACCAGTTTAATTTTACTGGAAAGCAGTATTTTTCTTTTTCCCTGTTTACCTTCTGATGTATTTATTCAATCTCTTGATTAAAGTACAGGTTTTATTTTTGGCTCTGTTCATTTCATCATGAAAGTTTGAAAGTCACTTATTTTTTTAAAAATGCTCTTGTTTTCTCCTGAAACTGAAGACTCAGTTTTTTTCTGGATAGTTGATTTTTGGTTGCAATTCAAAGTCTCTTTTTCTCCAAAATATCATTTTACAAACACTTTGATCCTTTCATGTTCATATGTAATCCTGTGTATGGCTACTTAGTTTTTGAATTGCTTGTTTCTAACCACTTGCAGGATTTTCTCCATATCAGAGAAATCAGGAGTTTGACCACACTAATCCTTATTATTTTTCCCTCTTTTGGGATCCCTTTCAGGAGGTCATCAATGGGTTCTTCCAATTACTATTTTCTCCTCTCAATACAGCATATTAGACATTTCTCCACAGCTATTTCCTGAAGAATAATGACCAGGGTCTTTTTTTTTTTTTATTCATGGTTCTCAAATAGTCATATGCTTCTTAAATTGCTGCTCCTGGAACTATTTTCCAGGTCAATTGTTTTACCAATTGCTATTTACAAGTGCTTGTATTTTGTTTATTTTTTAATTTTGCTTAACAAATTCTTGTTGTCTCATGAAATCATTAGTTTCCAATAGTCCCACTCTAAATTTCCTTGAAGTATTCTCATTTAGCTTTTGCATCTCCTTTTGAACTTGCTCAGTTCCATTTTAAATGGGTTATTAACTTTTTCCATTTGTCCAATTGTGTTTTTGAGAAAATTATTTTCTTTTTCATTTGTCCAATGCTACTTTTAAAGGATTTATTTTTATCTTCCATTTTTTTAATTTTAAGATGTTAAATTTCTCTTGTATTTATTTTACCAATTTTTCCAATTGATTTTTGCCTCCTTTCTGAGTTCTTCTAAATTATCATTCTGGAATGGAGAATAATTTTTTTGACTTTATAAATTTATTTGCATCCATATGTACTTGTATATGTCCAAGTTATAAAATTTCCCTCCACCTCCCTATCCACCCCTCTCCCTGCAGCAGAAAACAATCAGGTTAGCATTTTACATACATATTTTGCTAAACATGTTTACAAATTAGTAATTTGGGGCATGAGGAATTAGGATCAAGGAAAAGAGATACTTAAGAGATAAGTTTTATAAAGTATTCAGATTTGGAAGCGTTGTTTTTTTTCTGTGTGATTTATTTTGTTTTATTTTTCTTCCTCTGGTTGGGAATAATGATAGTCCATAACCAGTCAAATACAGGTGTCTTAGCTCTCTGGCTACTGAGAGGAATAGTCCCATCAAGGTTGTTCATATTATATTGTTGTTGATTAGTGCATTCTTCTCTCCGTTCTTCACCCCTTCACTCAGCATCAGATCCTGTAAGTCATTCCATGCTTTTCAACTGTGATACTTTTTGGATTCTTATAGAACAATAGTATTCCATTGTATTTGTGTACTATAACTTGTTAAACCATTCCCCAGTTGAAGGGCATCCCTTCAATTTCCAATTCTTTGCCACTACAAAAAGAGTTGCTATGAATGTTTTGGAACATGTAGAACTTTCTCCTTTTTTAATAATTTCTTCTAGATACAGACCTAAAATTGGGTCAAAAGTTATGAAGAATTTTATTGATCTTTCAGTATAGTTTCATATTGTACTCCAGTAAGTTTGGATCCATTCACAACTTCACCAGCAATGTATCAATATTTCAATCCTCGGGCAACTTTTCCAACATTGATGGTCTCCTTTTTTTTTCTCTCCTATGCCTAATCTACTAGGTGTGAGATAATACCTGTTTTTTATTTGCATTTCTCTAATCAATAATGATTTGGAGCATTTTTGATATAATTATAAATATCCTTAATTACTTCATTTGAAGACTGTTAATATCCTTTGACCAGTTAGAAAAAAGGGGAATGACTGGAGATTTTATAATTTAATACAACTGCATCTATTTATTTCAGAAATGAGACCTTTACCAGAACTCCTGGTTGTGAAGATTATTTTCCAGCTTTTTGCTTTCCTTCTAATTTTGGCAGCATTGCTTTTATTAGTGCAAAGTTTTTAAAATTATAATAGTCAAAATCATTCATTTTGCTGTTTATGATATGCTTTAATTGCTGTTTGGTCAAAAAGTCATCCCTTTACCATAGATCAAATAGAAAGGGCATTTTTTGGTCTATTGTTTTATATATGATATTGGTCTTTATGTCAGTTGAAAGTTTAGCTTGAGAAAAATTACTTCCACGTGAAGTATACAGTCAGTCTTGTACCCATTTTGACCTTATTTTGGTACGGAGTGTGAGATGTGGATCTATGCCTAGTTTTTGCCATACTATTGTCCAGTTTTCCCAACAATTTAAATCACATAGAAATTTCTTATCCTAGTTGCTGATGTCTTCGGGTTTGTCAAATCGTAGATTTCTGTTGCCATTTATTGTAATTTTTTAAACCTGTGCTTTTCCACTGATCCATTGTGCTATTTCTTAAACAGTACTCGACAGTTTTAGTGACTGATGCTTTATAGTATAGATTTAGATATGGCTGAGCTAGGTCACCTTCCTTTACATATTTTTTTCATCACTTCCCTTGATTTCTTGCCCTTTTGTTGCTCCAGATGAATTATACACTATTTTTTTCTAGCTCAATAAAGTAGTTATTTGGTAGTTTGATTGGTTTTGGACTCAATAAGCACTTTAAATTGGGTAGAATTGCAATTTTTATTATTCTAGCTTAGGCTAAGCATAAGCATTTTTCATATTTGCAATTATTTATATCTGAATTTATTTGGGTGAGGGGTGCTTTATAATTGTGTTCATAGAGTTTCTGGGTTTTTCTTGGGAGGTAGAGTCCAAGGTATTTCATGTTGCCTACAAATATTTTAAATGGAATTTCTCTTCCTATCTCTTGATCTTCAATTTTGTTGTTCATATATGGAAATGTTGTTGATTTATGTGGGTTTATTTTATATCCTGCTACTTTTCTGAATTTATTAATTGTTTCAAGGAGGTTTTTAGATTATTTGCTTGGGTTCTATAGGTATACTGTCATATTTTGAAAGAGTGAAAGAATTGCTTCTTCGTTAGGAATTCTGATTCCTTCAATTCCTTTTTTCTTTTATTATTGCTACTGCTAGCATTTCTATTACTATAATGAATAGTAATGGTAATAATGGGATCATTGTTTCACCTCTGATTTTATTGCATATGCTCCAAGTTTATTGCCATAAAATATAATATTTGGTGATATTTTAGATAGTATTTATTATTTTAAGGACAGCTCCATTTTTCCTATGCTTTCTAGTGTTATTAATAGGAATGGATGTTGTATTTTATCAAAGGCTTTTTCAGCATCTACAGAGATAATCTTATGTTTTTTTGTTGGTTTTGCTATTGATTTGTTTAATTATGGGTAGTGATTTCCTAATGTTGAACCATACCTGCCAGAATGGAATAAATCCAAACAGATAATGGTGCATTATCATGGTCATAACTTGCTATAGTCTCATTGTTAAAATTTTGTTTAAGATATTTGCCCCAATATTCATTAGGGAATTTGGTCTATAATTTCCTTTTTTTGCTTTGGTTCTTCCTGGTTTATGTATCAGCAACATGTTGGTATAATAAAAAAAGTTTGGCAGAAATCCTTCCTCTCCTATTTTTTAAAGTAGTTTATGTAGAACATGAATTATTTGTTCCTCAAATGTTCTGTAGAATTCACTTCTAATTCTATCCGGACCTAGAGACATTATTCTTAGGGAGTTTATTGATGGGTTCTTCAATTTCTTTTGTTCTGAAAAGCTGTTATTTAAGTAATTTATTTCATCTTCTGTTAACCTGGGCAGGTATTTTTGTAAATATTCCTCAATTTCACACAATTTATCCAAATTATTTACATGCAGTTCTGCAAAGTAACTCTGAATTATTTCTTTATTTTCCTACACATTATTGTTTGGTTCACCCTTTTCATTTTTGATTCTGGTAATTTGGTTAACTTCTTTCTTTTTTAATTAGATTAACCAAAGGTTTGTCTATTTTGTTGACTATTTCATAAAATAACTCAGTTTTTTTTAATAATCAATTGTTTTCTTGCTTTCACTTTTATTAAATTCTCCCTTGATTTTCAGAATTTCTAATTTGTTATTTAAATGGGTATGATTAATTTGTTATTTTTCTATATTTTAGTTGCATACACAATTGATTGATCTCCTCTTTCTCTATTTTATTCATAGCCTTTAGATATATAAAATTTCCCCCCTCAAAACTGCCTTAGCTGCATTCTATAAATTTTGATATGAAGTCTTGTTGTTATCATTTTCTTGGATATAATCAGTGATTATTTCTATCATTTGCAGTTTGTTCTAAGCATTATTTAAAATAAAGTTATTTAATTTCCTATTAGTTCTTGGTTTATTTTACCTGACCCTTTATTACTTGTTATTTTATTGAATCATGGTCTGAGAAGTATGTAATTTTTTTATTTCTGCCTTTCTACATTTGATTAGAAGGCATTTGTGCCCTAGTACATAGTCAGTTTTGGTAAAGGTGTCATGTGCAGCAGAGAAAAAAATAGATATATTCTTTTCTATTCCCCTTAAGTTTTCTGCAGAGGTCTATCATAAATAAGTGTTCTAAGATTTCATTCCCCTTCTTAACTGCCTTCTTGTTTTGTTGTTTGATTTTGCTATTTCTAAGAGAGGGAGACTGAGGTCTTTCATTATTGAAGTTTTGCTGTCTATATTTCCTTGTATTTCACTCACCTTCACCTCTAGGATTCTGGATATTATATGACCTGGTAGCTACATGTTTAGTAATGATATAGATTCATTGTCAATGGTGCAGTTAAAGAAAATGCATGGGGCACCTAGGTGGTGTAGTGGATAAAGCACAGGCCTTGGAGTCAGGAGTACCTGAGTTCAAATCCAATCTCAGACACTTAATAAATACCTAGCTGTGTGGTCTTGGGCAAGCCACTTAACCTTTATTTGCCTTGCAAAAAAAAAAAAAAAAAAACCTGAAAAGAAAATGCAGTTCCCTTTCTTATCCCTTTTAATGAGATTGATTTTTGCTTTTACCTTGTCTGATATAAAGATCACTACCCCAGATATTTTTTGTATTTCTGCTGATGTATAATACATTTTGTTCCAATGCTTTTCTTTTATTCTATTTTTTTTTCTCTATGCTTCTCTATGCTTTTTTCTCTATGTTTCTTCTAAACACCATATTGTAGGATTCTGTTTTTAAGTTATACTATTATCTGCTTCCCTTTTTTAGGACAGTTCAATACCATTCACATTTACAGTTAAGATTAATAATTCTGTATTTCCCTCTATGATATTGTACTCCATTTATATTTATTTCTTTCATTTTCTCTTATTCCTCCTTACCAAAATTTTACTATCCTTTGAGTTTCCTTTTAAACATTTAACTTTAAGTTTATTTTCACTTATACCTTTCCTTTCCTATTAACAGTCATATCTTCCCTTACCTTTCCATTTCCCAGTTCCCTCCTTCCCTGTAGTTTTATTTAGATTTTTAACCCAAGTGGAAAGGTGTCTTATTCTCTCATAGGGCTAAATCTCTAAATCTATTGAATGGAATTTACTTAAGTATGTTAGCTTCCTTGACTATCTTGGTTCTGCCTGGGATGTCCCCAAATTTTTCTTCCCTGAATCTTCCTATAAAGCTTCCCTTATATCCTCCTTTCCTGAGTCAGTATTATGAACACGATAATACACCATGATCAGGTGGGATTTATTCCAGTCAGGCAGGGATGATTCAAAATTAGGAAAACACTGCAAATAATAGAAAGCTGAATAAATTCTTCTTTACCCCTAAAATTATAAAGCTTTATGTCTCTTCCCTTGGTGTTATTTATCACTTACTATAATTAATCAGGTATCATCAATCACAGTTTGATTATCTTGACAAACAGCATTGAATCAAATTGCATCAAATTATAGTTACAATTATTTTTTACCTTATACTCTTTTCAAGTATCTTTCAAGTACAAACAGTTCTCATTCGGGGCCAAACTATCATCCAAAGTCATATCATTTCTTGAACTGTTTGTGCCCCTTCCCCAAGGTCTATTTACTTTCATACATTGCCTCCCCCTCATCACCTGGGGTACTTAACAACTTGTTAAGTGAAGCAAGGCCTATTCACTCTCCCACTTTAACCCCCACCCCCATCCAGGGTACCTAACCCCTTGGTAAGTGAAGTACTAGTTAAGTTAAACCTTTATCTGGGTGCAGCTAGGTGGCATAGTGGATAAAGCACTGGACGCTTTATAATTACATGGCTGTGTGGCCTTGGGCAAGCCACTTAACCCCATTTGCCTTGCAAAAACAAAACTAAAAAAAAAAACCCTTTATCTAATTAAATATAAGAGTCTTAAAAATCTTTAAGTACTGGGTGGCTCTGGCGCTCTTACCTGGGAACTTTAAAAATGATTTTAAGTAACAAATATACTGACTTGGGTCCTTTCAGTTTATGATTCCCTCATTAGACAAGGTGCTAAGCATTGTGTGATTAAAGTCAGTAAAAGGTTAATGAGACACTTAAGTTTAAATTTAACATCCCTTTTTTCAGGCCTTCTTGTCTCAAATATCATGATGTCATCTTTAACTCTTGAATTGAGAGATAAGATTCAATTATAACCATATCCTTAAGGTTCATTCTCTTCAATTATATTCTACCCTGTAATTATCCTTAGAGAAGTAAAGTTTGAAAGAATTGAAAGTGTTATAGCTTCCCTTTTAGGGTTGTATACAGTTTCATAGGCTTGACCAACATTTCTTTTGTTTTGGTTTTCCTTCCCCTTTTCATTTACCTTTTTTAATGGAACTCTTGAATTGTGTATTTGGCAATTGAATTTTCTATTTATTTCTGGTCTTTGTGTTGGGAAATTCTAGAAGTCCTCTATTTCACTGAACATCCATCTTTTTCCCCTGACTGTATGCTGAATTTTTTTGGGGGGGATTGTACATTCTGGGTTGTAATCCCAGGTCTTTTGCTCTCCTAAATATGCTATTCCAGTTCTTCCAATGCTTTAATCTTGATGCTGATAGATCCTCTGTGTATCTGATTCTGCTTCCTTTATACTTGAATTGTTTTCTTTTTTGCTGCTCTTAATTATATTATATATACAATAATACAATATATACAGTATATATATATATAGACATATATACACACATATATAGACATATATATATATGTCTATATATATATATATATATATATATATATATATATATATATATATATATATATATATATAGCCCTTGGAGATTTTTTATCCTGGGGCCTCTTTCTGGAGGGGTTCTGTGGATTCTTTCAATAGGTTATAGTGTTATCTTGTTCTCATAGATTTTTGAAAGTTTTCCCTTATAATTTCCTACATCATGTTTTCCAGGTTCTTTTCTTTATCCAGGCTTTCTGGTAGTCTGATGATTCATAGATTGTGTCTCCTGGATCAATTTTTTCAGGTCCTTTGTTTTCCCTGAAGGTACATTACATTTTCTAAAACTTTTACTTTCTATTTATTTTGTTTGATTGAATCTTATAATCTTGGTTTCTATTTGTTCAATTCTAATTTTTAGGGTTTTATTTTCTTCAATTAGCTTTCTTCAATTATCTTCAATTAGCTTCTATGTTTCCTTTTTACTTTTAATGGAGTCGATATCTTTGGTCAATATTTCATAATTTTCCTGCACGATTTTGATTTCTTTTTCTATTTTTCTTCTTACGCTCTTCTTTGCCAATTAAATTATTATTTTAATGTCTTTGATGATCTTCTGTATTTGAGTCCAATTTATAGACTGTTTGATATTTCCCCTATGAGTGATTTTTCACTGCTTTCTTTTCAGACATAGCATTGTTTTCATCTTTGTCTGTAAAAGGAGTTATCTATACTGAGCACTCTTAGCTTTTTGGTTTACCTTTTCCGTTTTAGCTCTGCTCCTGGGAAACAGTGAGTACAGATCCAAGGTTGTGTTTTATTTTTTTTTTCTCCAGCTGGGGTTTGATCTCTGGTGTGTTGTTAGCCAAAGAGTTACCTATTGTAGTACAGGTCTTGCCTTTGCAGAGATTTTTTCCCTCCTTTATGTATGGGTTCTGATTTAAGAGTGGTTTGTTCCTGACCCAGTATAGCCTTTAACTGCAGTGACCTCAGGGTTCAGACTTTGGGATTGGTGTCCTCCCTGCTGGCTTGCTATATTGATGTGTGGACCTCTGCTGTTGTTAAGCTATCTGCATCTGGATTAACCTGTAGCTAAAAGTCTCCTGATGGATTTCCCTCTCTCCTGCCTCCTGGAATTTACTTCTACCTTGCTCCCAAAGAGACAGACTTTCACTGAAGGTCCTCTGTTTTTTCTTCAATTGAAAACTTCTTTGAATCTTCTATTTTTCTTGGTGGGACCTGTGGTTTGAAAGTCAGAGTAAAGGCTTCATTTATCTTTGGTAGGGAATTACTCCATGAGAATGTTAGTTTCCTTGACTATCTTGGCTCTGCCCGGGAAGTCCCTAATTTTTTTCTTCTATGAATCTTCCAATAAAGCTTCCCTTATGTCCTCCTTTTCTGAGTTATTATCCTTATCTCCAAGGTAACATCCAATAGATCCTGCTTTTCACTGAACTTTATTTTTGTATTTGTTATGATTCTCTATGTTCTTGTGTTGGGGTAGGAGCTTGTTCACAATCCTGCAGTACTGAGAACCCTAAAGTCCTTTCTTTAGGAACTCTAGAAGGTTACTTAGGGGACCAAGTAGAAAGGAAATCCAGAAATTTTTCTCTAGAATTTCTGTGTTGGAGGTGTCAGCTGCCCACTGCCTATGCTTGGGACTATGTCTAAGCTGTCTTCACCATAACCCAGCTTTTTTTTCTCAGAATGGTCAATGCTGGGGAAGTTCACCCCCCCACACCCGGGTCTTTAGGAAAGGTTTAAACAGCTGAGGTTGTTTCAGTTCTGTTTGTACTGGTGAATACTAGACTTCTCATGGGAATTTCAGAAGTACCTCTTTGAATGCCAGAGACTTGTGGTTCAGGTGCTCCAGACCAGTGACTGCTCTGGCCAAATGGCTGTCCTAGGAAGTCTCATTGGAGCTCTTCCAGTGTGCCCACTGTGCACACTGCAGACATCTGCATGAACCACTGGAATTCTCTGGGTTATTCCCCTCTCTCACCCTGGCACCAGTGTATTCCATCTCTGCTCTCTGACTTGGACATGCCCACAGTTCTCCAGGGACAGATCTTGCTGGAAGATATTACACTATGTTCTTTTGTTGGTTCTGGCAATCCAAAATATGATAAGAAGCTTAATTCATGTCACTTCTGAGGGAAATTCAGGAGAGCTTAAAACAGTTCCTGGCCTCTCTCTGCTATATTGGTCAAAACTCCAAGATTCATCTATTTTTTCATTTAAGTCTGTCTTCAGACAACTGTGTGAGCCTGGGCAAGACACTTAATCTGTTTGCCTCAGACCCTCATTTGTAAATTGAATCAGAGAAAGAAATGACAAACCTCCCCACTATCTTTGCCAATAAAACTTCAAATGAGGTCAAAAAGAGTCAAAACCACTGAAAGGACTACACAACCATATTTAATCCTGGTAGTCAGCACTATAATTTTAATATGACAATAAGTAAAAGGAAAAGAATTGCTTTAAGCTCAGAAGCTTAGATAGTGTTAGATTTGAAGTCAAAAAAATTGTTCAAATAACTTCACCTTTCTAAGACTCATTTTACTCATTTTTCCTTTCTTGTCATCTTCCTCCATCTATTTTCCTCTAATTCCATCCTTTCCTTTCTTCCTTTCCTTCTTTTTCATGGTGACTCATCATATTTGGTATATATATATTCCCATTTTCCAGTTTTATAAGGGTTTATAAAAATTTACATACAGTGTCACACTGGAGAAATGAAAAAAAACAAAAACACTCCACTGGTCTCAGCACATATCACACACCATCATTAGGACCCCAGATCAGAACCAAGTAAGTTGTCAGAATCCTACAGCCTCAAAGAGTGCTACACTATCCCCACACAAACCCCTCATTCCAGACCCAGAAATGAGGGTCCCCAGGAGTTTCAGTGTATCATCAATGCAGCAACAGATGATTACCTAGGACCTGCAGAACTGTCACAAGAAGCTCAAGACATGGTCATAGAACATGATATTGCAGAAATCTTAGGACTACATCCAAGAATCAGCTACCTGATGAAATTAAACATAACATTCCAAGTGGTAAAAACATCATTCAATGAAACAGAAGAATTTCAAGTTTTCATAAGGAAACCAGAATTGAAGGAAAATTTTCATCTCCAATATCAAAACCCAAGGAAAGTCCAAAAGAAAGAAAAACACACAGGAAAGGGAAACAAAAGGGATCCAATGGAGCTGAAATGTTTATATCTGGACACAGGATGAGGATATTTGTAATTCTTAAAAAAAGAAACACTAATAGTCTAGTTTAAAGGAAAATGCATAGATACAAGTCACAGGGATAAATTGAATTTGAGGAAATGACATAAAATGATTAAGGAATGAGAAAGAGGAGTACATTTGATATAGAAGAAAGAGAGAGATTTTATGGATAAGTTCATATGAAGTCATGTGGAAGAAGATGGTAGAGTGAGTGATTAACATAGTTTGAACAAATTTCTCATAATTTTTGGTTCTTAGAAGTTATAATATATAAAATAAGTTAATATACTAATCTGTGTTATTGGATATGAATGTAGGAAGAAAGGAGATTAACGTTGGAGAAGGGAAAGAGAAAGCATACTGGGGGAAGTGATAGAATCATAATACTGGTGAAGAGGAAAAGGATGAAAGGAATGAGAGTAAAATAGGATGGAGAAGATTCATAATGAAAACTACGAATGTGAGTAAGATATAATTCTTCTTTTTTTTAAGTTTTTGCAAGGCAAATGGGGTTAAGTGGCTTGCCCAAGGCCACAAAGCTAGGTAATTATTAAGTATCTGAGAACAGATTTGAACCCAGGTACTCCTGACTCCAGGGCCAGTGCTTTATCCACTACACCACCTAGCTGCCCTCAAGATATAATTCTTAATAAAAAGAAATGTATAGCAGAATGGATCAAACACTGGAATCCTACATTATTTAAAAGAGCAGCTTTCAGATGAAGAAATATCAATGTTATCTATTGGCATTTGATAAAAGATATGTTCAAATGAGCTGATAAAGAAATCAAAGCTTGTATAGGCATATGAAAAGTGTTCTAAATGACTTTTGGTTAGATAAATTCAAATTAAAATAACTCTGAATACCAGCTCACATGTATCAGATTGACCAATATGTCAAAACAGGAAAATGTTAAATGTTACAGAAGATGTGGGAAAATTGGAACACTTATGCACTGTTGTTGTACTCCTGAGTTGATGCAATCCTACTAGGAAACAATTTGGAAGAATTCCCATAGGGCCGTCAATCCTTGCATGATGTTTTTAGTCAAGTTATCAAACATCATCATTGTGGTGGCCTCAAGGTCAGCTAACACACTGATGGTATATTTTTCACTTGAAAAGGTCTGCAAGACAAGACCAAAGTGGATGGAGTATTGGTGCATGATTTTTGGTTTGAAGGTGATTGTTCATTCAATGCAGCCTCTGAAGCTGAGATGCAGCAAAGATGGGATCCATTCTCTGCAGCTTGTACTAATTTTGGTCTAACACCAAACCAACAATATAACACAGGTGCTCCATCAGCCAGCACCACACTGTCCATATGTGGAACTATTAATTGAAACAAATGGAGAAGTTTTTGTTACTGTGGACAAGTTCACTTACCTTGGCAATATTCTCTTCTGGGAGGTACATAATGACAATGTGTTTGACACACACATTTCTAGCATTAGTTCAGTATTTGAAAGACTTGGAAAGAAATTGTGGGAGAGAAGAGGTATTAGACTGACTACCAAAATAGTTCTGAGGTCTTCATTGCTAATTGCCTGTTAATCCTGGACAAGCTACCAGTGCCATATCAGTGCATCCATTTAAATTGTCTTAAGAAGATTCTGAAGATCTCCTAGCAGATGAAGATACTGGACACTGAAATCTTTGCATGAGCTAAACAGTCTAGCATTCCAATATTACCACAGAGACTGCAACTACTATGGGTTGGTCATGTTAGAATGCCAAAAGTACACTTGTCAAAAAGATTATTCTATGGAGAACTCACATAGGGTAAGCTCTCACATGGTAATCAAAAGAAGCAATACTGGCACAAAGTTCTCTCTTAAGAAATTTGGAACTGATTGTGCAACATAGGAGACACTAACACAAGGCCATCCAGCATGGCATGACCTCATCAGAGAGGGTGTTCCATGAGAAGGACAGAATTGAAGTAGCCCAACATACTGAACAGAATTGAAGCAGCTTTACATATTTGAAGTTTAGAGTAACTACCCGAGGTTTCATGGATTATCTGTGCTCGATCTGTGGTAGAGCATTCTGAGTTTATATTGGACTAATCAGTCCAAATCAAACCCACTGTAATTTGTCTTAGACATAATGATGTCATTTTGATATCCTTTGATAACAAAGAGCAAAAACCTACACTTTTAGCCAGCATTACCATTAGTGGGTCTGTATCCCAAAGAAATCATATAAAAGGGAAAACATTTAGAGCAAATGTTTCTGTGATGATAAAATATTGAAAATTAAGGAGATGCCCTTAAAATGACAAATGACTGAAAAGCTTTTGTTATTTGTAAGAATGGAATACTCATGTAAAATTTTAAAAAGTGATGAATACATACAAATTTCAGAAAAATAGGAAAAAAACTTTTACAAATTTTTTCAAAGTCAAATGAACAGAATGTGAAAAATATTGTGTACCTAGTTCTACTCAAAAATATATAAAGACCTGATAGACTCTGATGCAGTTTGAAGTATACATTTTTCATTTAATTTGTTTTTTATCTTTTTTGCTATATTTCTTGTTTTTCAACTGTCATCAATATGTAAATGTTTTACATTAAAACATATGCATAGAGGGGCAGAGCCAAGATGGCCACAAGAAGGAATCGAGTTTTAGGCACTCTCTGATAAAACTTATAAACTAAGGACTCTAACTAAACTTTCTATACAGAACAGTGAGGCAGTTCTCCTACGCAGGGGCTGCCCGCCAGAGGGGTGACCAGCCAGAGTGAAAGAGGTTCAGCCTCCCGGAGGCAGCCCCAGGGTATTGGGAGCCTCAGCTCACAGCAGCAGGGGAAGTTTCCATAGCTACACCCCGAGGAGCACCAGACACAAACTGGGGGACCAGCGGGGGACTTCTGCCAGATCGAGCACTTGGAGCACAGCCCTCAGGGCACACAGCTAGCATCTTGGTCTTTCCTCAGCCCAGATGCTGAAACAGAAGCAGGCAGAGCAGGTAAGCAGGAGCCCCCAGGGCATGAGCCCATTGAACTCAGGGAGGGGAGTGAAGAGAGACTGCAGAGATCTGTCTTCTGCCCCTGGAAGAGGACTCTGGGGTTCTGACCACATTCAGATCCTGATTGCATTCTAGTCCCCCACATAGAACAGCAGGGGGCCCCCTCCACCTCAGCCCTGTGACACAGGTGGGGGTGCATATGGTCATTCACAGACCAGGAGGGAGGACAGAGCCTCACACACTGAGACCATTGTGGGAGTGGCCCAAAAGCTCAAGAAGCACCCCAAAACCAGGCCCAGGCTGGGAAAATGAGCAAACAGAGAAATAAGAGGAACACTATTGAGAAATATTTTGCAAATGAGACAAAGAAGGATCAAAATACTCAGTCTGAAGATGAGGAAGCACAAGCTCCTGAATCTAAAGACTCCAAGAAATTGGGCTCAGGCTATGACAGAGCTCAAAAAAAGACTTTGAAAATCAAATGAGGGAGTTAGAAGAAAAACTGGGGAAAGAAATGAGAGAGATGCAGGAAAAACATGAAAATGAAGTCAGCAGCTTAGTCAAGGAAATCCAAAACAAATGCTGAAGAAAATAGCATGCTAAAAACCAGCTTATGTCAAATGGATAAAACAGTTCAAAAAAGTTATTGAGGAGAAGAATGCTTTAAAAAGCAAAATTGGCCAGATGGAAGAAAGATATAAGAAAACTGTCTGAGGAGACCAAATCCTTCAGACAAAGAATAGAATTCAAGGACATTGATGAGTTTACCAGAAATCAGGAATCAATACTTCAAAAAATAAAAAAAAAATGAAAAATTAGAAGAAAATGTGAAATATCTCATTGAAAAATCAACTGATATGGAAAACAAATTAGGAAAGATAATTTAAAAATTATTGGAATACCTGAAAGTCATGATCAGGAATAGAGCCTTGACATCATTTACAAAGAATTACTACAGGAAAATTGCCCTGTTATTCTAGAAGCTGTGGGCAAAATAGAAATGGAGAGAATCCACCGATCCCCCCCGAGAAAGAGATCCCAAAAAACCAACCCCTAGGAATATGATAGACAAGTTGCAGAACTCCCAAGTCAAAGAGAAAATATTACAAGCAGCCAGAAGTACACAGTTCAAATATTGTGGAGCTGCAGTCAGGGTCACACAGGATTTAGCAGCAACTACACTGGAAGCTCATAGGGCTTGGAATATAATATATTGGAAGGCAAAAGAGCTTAGAATGCAGCCAAGAATGAACTACCCAGCAAGGCTGAGTGTCCTCTTTCAGGGAAAAAAATGGACTTTCAGTGAACCAGGGGAATTTCAAATGTTCTCTTTGGAATGGCCAGAGCTGAACAGAAGGTTTGATCTTCACATACAGGACTCAGGTTAAGCATAGAGTGGAGAAGATGAAAATATGAGGGACTTAATGATGATGAACAGCATGTATTACTGCATAGAAAAATGACACTAATACTCATATGAACCTTCTCAGTTAATAGAGCAAGTAGAGGGAGCTTTTATAGTTGAAGCACAGGAGAAAGCTGAATTTGAAGATAAAATATGGTGTAAAAATGAAGTCAATAGAAAAAAAAAGGGAAATGTAATGGGAGAAAGAGAAAGGAGAGGGGGAATAGGAAAAGATATTTCATATAAAAAGATTTTTCTTCATTACAATGAGCTATTGCAATCATATGGAAGGGGGGGAGGCAAGGAGGAATGAGGGAACCTTTGCTCTCATCAGAGGTATAGACATCTGGAGTAAGAAGGAGAGATGGGGGAAAGGGGGAAGGGGTGGGGATATGAATAAAGGAGGAGAGGATGGACCATGAGGGGATAGTAGTCAGATATAACACCATTTTCTTTTTTACTTCTTGCAAGGGGCTGGGATTGGAAGGCCTGGATGCTGGGCCTAAGGGGTTGTATGGGGCTTAAGGGCCTCTTGGCCCCAGGACCAGGGATCTGTCTGCTGCGCCACTCAGCTACCTACAGGAGAGTCAGAGTGAAAGGAGAGAGAAAATATAGTACATAGTAGTGGAGAAATAAGAAAGGAGGGAGTTGCGATCAGCAATGGCAACGTTGGGAAAATATGGAAGTAACTTTTGCGATTGACTTACCATAAAGAATGCGATCCACCCATGACAGAGTTGTTGGTGTTGGAACAAAGACTGAAGCACATTTTATATTATTATTATTTGGTGGAGGGTACATGGCAAATGGGGCTGGGTAGCCTGCCTGGGGCCACATAGCAGGGTGATCATTGGTCGTCTGAGGCCGAATTTGGACCCGGGTGATTCTGGCTCAAGGGCCAATGCTCTGTCTGCCACCCAGCCACCCCTTACTAGTATTACTATTTTATTTTATTTTGGGTCTTTTTTCCTTCTTTTTGGTTATTGCAGGGCAGTGGGGATCAGGTGGCTTGCATGTCACATGGCTGGGTGATTGTTGGGTCTACAGAGCTGGATGTGGGTTCGGGTGCTCGTGGCTCCAGGGCTGGCGCTTTGTGCATTGAGCCAAATTGCCATATCTACAATTATTACTATTATTATTTTTTCATTTTAATTTTTTTCTCTCCCCTTTACTTTATCACTCAAGCAAGTCTATATTTATGGGGGAGGGGTTATTTCATTTACTCTTAAGTAAGAATATTTTATTAATGTAAAAAAAAATTTGTACAAAATGAGAATAAAAAATAAATAAAAAGCACTTAAAATAAATAAAAATAAAAAAGCAAAAATTTATGCATAGCCCTTTTAATATTACTTGTAATTTTACAAAATGTGGAAGAAAAGGAAGGAAAGAGAAAAATTTGAA
The DNA here is from genome assembly GCF_037893015.1 of Macrotis lagotis. Taxonomy (NCBI): domain Eukaryota; kingdom Metazoa; phylum Chordata; class Mammalia; order Peramelemorphia; family Peramelidae; genus Macrotis; species Macrotis lagotis. Next base: position 101,944,258 of record NC_133662.1, on the reverse strand, counting down.
ACTCAAAATGTTATTAAAATAAATACTAACATTTTTTTGAAACGTAATTGGGGAAAAAGAAAGTACCACTTAAATTCTAAACAAATTAAGCATTGTCCCTTTGGTAGAACTCATGGGGAGGGGAGAATTTTGCTATGCAGAACAGGGAATATTTTGGTGGTACAACAGGGAGAGGTTTTGGTCCTATGACAAGTTTCATACTTGATGCTCTGACAAGCTTCATACTAGAGACTTTTTTAGAATAGAAGATATATATGATATAAGAAGGGAAATAATACAAATATCTCGGAAGACCTGAAAACGTTTGCCAATGGTGTTATATGAGCTAAATTTATGACTGAAATTAGGGGTTGCCAAGAATTAAAAATTAGAAGGGAGTACTTTCTGAGAAAAAAACTACAAAATCCCCATGGTAAAAGATAGTACCTTGGGTATGACTGAATAGCAAGTAAGAAAGTTTTCTTGGTATTTAAAATGTATATCATGTAATATTGCATAATAATCCTAGAAAGGGAGATTGAAGTCATATTATGAAGAGCTTTAAGTTATATACCTAGTAGCATGTCTTTTATATGAATTGCAATAAAGAATTTTTAAAAGTGCCTGGGCAAGAAAGTGACATTTTCCCTCAATGCAATCTAGTAGTTTAGGAAATTGGATTTTATCTTTAAAAGTCAGAGTGCAAAATGAGGTATTTTGAATGCTCAGTGTGGGAAATCATAGTTTCAGTCTGCATCCCTTTTCTAAGTCTCTACTCAAAAACCATCAAGAGTTCTTTTTAAAACCACAAGTTATTGCACACTAGCAGACTAATACACATCACACCTATGCACATACACAATACACATATAATAATTCTCAGAATTTCTATATTTATATGTGCACCTAGTGCAATATTCTAAAATCTTATGTAGAGGAGTATAAGCATAACCTTAAGCAGACTGAATTGGCTTAAAAAACGTATCAAATTCAGCAAGTGACATTACATTATTTAAAGAGACAAATTATCCTTTGTCTATCCTTTGTCTCTTTTTTACTCACACCTCATGGCATCATACTAGGAGTGTTCTCTCCACCATATTTTCCTAAGCCCAAGTAAAATGAATACTGAATCGCTGCCAGCTTCTGTTTCTTTAGTTGTTTCCCTCAACACCATCTTTTTTATCGTCTGGTTTGATTCTTTGCCTTGAGTGCTTCTGACTATCTCAAAACCCTTCATGTACAACATCTTGTTGCCATTCCATGTAACATCACCATCTATATTGCTACCTCAAATTCCATAAGTTCTGATAAGATCTCTTAATATGAGCATTTTTCATGGAATTTTGATTTCTTTGAACTTTCCCCAATAAGGCTACTACCTTTGCCAAACTCAGTGGAGACAAACGGTTAGTTAGATGCTAATGGTTACAGGCAAAACACTTTTCCCCCTTTATATTTTAGTTTGGCAATGCTTCCTTTGACTATGAATCTCATCAGTTAGTGTAATATATTGTATATTGGGTGTAGCCAGTATTATGCTGTAAATATTTAACAACTACTTCTCCAAAAACATGCAATAAACTTTAAATATCTTAATCAGATAAGTTTTATACATATGATTAATATTTTCTTCATTCCTTTTTAAGCATATTCATCAAAATAATGTAAGAAGTCTTGGTTTATATCATCTGCTGCTTTCTCAATGATAACTATTCACACGTGAATTTAGCCATCAGTTGTCTTGAGCCAATTGCTACTGGTTCCAGCAGGTTCCTAGGTGGAATCCTGGAAGTAAACTTTTGGGAATACTTGAAAATGTATCACAGCCTAAGAAGGCCTAATTGATATGAGGTCTTGGTCATTGAATAAGCGAAATTACATATCCATTTCCTTAATTGAGCCATCGTTTTAGAACTAAAGTTAAGATATAGCAATCATTTTCAAAGGTCCATGATGGAATTATTATATAATAAGATAAATGCTATGGAAAATTGTTGATGGAGTGTCAGTCAATGACTATTTACAATAAAAAAGCAATATTTTTCATGAATTTCCTTTTTAATGTAAATTTCTTTGAAAAGTTTTGATGTAAAGTATTAGATACTATAGATACATTTATATTAAACATGTCAATTAAATATGGTGTACTAATAAATAATCTCATACCATACAATCAAATCATATAACAATTATATACTTTTAGTAGTAATTGATGTTGATTTATTAATTTGCATGAAAACAAGGATAATGGAGATAAAAGAAGTTAAAGATATATAAACCACAATATCCTTTCAATAAGCCCCATATTCAACATGATGTTTGTTTGATTTTTCTAGTTGGAAAAATGTAATCTGACACATTTTTATATCTTTAAAATACCATAACACATTTATTATTTATAGTATAAAATATACTTTTAAAATATCAGCAGATTATAATTACTTAACTGTATCTTTGAAGTAATAAATGAAGAAATTCCAGAACAGAACAAAAACCCCTCATAGTGAAACAGAGTATCCTTATCAAAACAAGATCAACAGTGATGGCTCCAAACCCTCTTACCTAGCTTTCTTTTATCCAAGAGTGTTTTCTTCCCCCACCAGCATGAATCATCACATGTTTATAATTTGAAATGCTTAATCCAATTCATGAAAGATTGAGCCTGGTGGAATCATATAAGAAATATCTTGAAATACACTAAACATTACTGATTGAGGAGAAGGCTTTCCACTATTACTAACACCCAGTCAGGGCTCCAAATTCCTTTCTGGACCCCAGTAGACCACTATTTATAATTCTTCTTGATTGCTTCCTTTAGTGAGTATCTACCCTTCATAAAGTTGGCTTACTAAGACATACAGTTTTATTTTGAGATACTTGCTTCATTGTATCAAATTATTTGTATTCCAGACTTCTGTCTTAAGTCACAGATGTTTTTCAGGATTTTTTTTCTCAATTTTGAACTATAAAGTTATCAGGTATTCCCAGAAGGCAAGATAAGTTTAACATACCTAAAACCCCAAAGCCCTATACTGGCAAATAATAATTTTAAACAGGAGCGTGATACTTCATGGAAAACTTTGAAGTAAATTCTATTGAGATATAATTTGAAATGCATTCTATTTAGATATAATTCTTTGGCTTATGCAGTCTATCACTTATCTTCCTTCCTTGTCTCTTATTTGTTAATACTAATACACATAGGTAAATATGAGCTTGCTTCTCAATAGTTCTACTTGCCTCTTATTCGCAGCATATTATTCTAATCCTTTCATTGTAACATTATTATCATTTTCCAGCAGTCAACTGTGATATCAGTCACAGTATTTTGGATGCAGTTGGAGAAAAGATTAACTGCCATGAAGTGAAGCATTATCATGTGTATTTCCTGAGAAAGCAAGGGCAGGGAAATGTCAAGCAAAGATAGAACATAGAAATGGAATTATGACATTCATATTAAGGTTATCCTGAATCTAACACTCTATATTTTAAAGTTTTAATAATATTTTGCTTTTCTCTATGAAACTTTCTCATAAATATGTTTTTAAAAATTACTCATTTCATAACTAATTAAAGTTTTGCTACAGGAGAGAGTTGGTATGAAGAAGAAAGATAGGGAGCTGACCTCAGAAACAGGGGTAAAAAAAACTGCATTCATGTTACACTTCTGTATAGTAAGGGAAATCAAAATACATTTGATTATCGTTTGTTTATCCATTATCAAAGACAGTATTTCTTCACAGATCAAGAAGTGGAGAGAGTCAGAGAGTCCAGGGAGGAAGTTAAGCTCATATTGTATCAGGACAGCTATCAACAAAATATTTACAGCAGATATATATATATATATATATATATATATATATATATATATATATATATATATATATATATATACCAATTATATGTTCCATAAAACCTTGTAATAACAAGTACTTCTTTTCACTTGTTTCCTCTCACTTTTCATTTAGAGAAATTTTAAAAAATATCAGATTTGGAGGGATGGAAAGAAGGATTCCCCATGATTTCTTGGGGTTTGATAATATGGAAGAAATATATTGAACCAATTTAATTATTACAAAATTCCTATACAGTTTTATCCTTTGTTTCTATTTACAAATCTGAGTCACACATAAAAACAATGACAAAAACAAAGATTTATAACTGCAATTTCCAAAGCTGGGAAATAATAGCATCAAAGCAAATAAATAATGGATTATTATGAAGAAGCAAAAATTTGTTAGAAGGGATAACTCAAATGATGAGAAAATGTTGTTCATACAAATAATACTTTTAAAACAAATTCCATCTTCTAGTCACGTAACATATTTCTTGCAAAATATTCAATGAGGACTGCTTGCAGTGATAGTTTTGAAACATATCTCTATGAATAACTCAGTTTGAGAATTTACAGAATATAATTTTCCAAAAAAAAAATCCTAATCAAAGAGACAATATTCCTGTGCCCACTGTTCTGAATCTTTTGTATGTCTATGGGACACATCTGCATATAAAATATTATTTGATTTAAAGTCATTACTTAAGGAAGAAAAGTCTTTTTTTAATCTTATAAAGAAATATTTAGAAAGGTCAGGCCCAATGGGAAAGACAGTACTAGTAGATCAGTTTTGATGTGTGTGTGTGTGTGTCTGTGTGTGTGTGTATACACATATATGTTAAGGAGTAGAAACCATAGGACAACAATGAATCTGGAGTACTTATGCAATATCCCATGTAAACTGGGACTTGAGTTATGGCTCCTATGAGTTTTTAGCAGTTTACATTTTTTCCAAGGATCTGCATTGTGTTTCCTGAACCTAATGACATGTTTCCCTTAAGGACATGTTCAAGATCTGGGGAAACTTGTTATCTATATTTTTAATGATCAAGATGTAAGTTGTAACTTGTGATTTTCAAGGAGAAAATTCTGAATTTATATTAATGATGATGATGATGATGTTGATGATGATGTTTATTCATCTTCAAAGAATACCAGATTAGCAAGGAGGTAATACCTTGACAAATACATAAATTGGATTTGTGTGAGGGGCATGCTAAGTCACCAATCTCACTTTGTCCTCAAGAGGCATCTGGGTCCAATGGCCAGATATGAATAAGGATGACTGGAGATGGTCCTCGATGGGAGGCAAACAGTGTTAAGTAACTTGTCCAAGGTCACACAGCTAGTAAGTGGAAAGTGTCTGAGGTTAGATCTGAACTCCTGTCCTCGTGACTCCAAGGCCAGTGCTTTAACCACTGAACCACCTACTTGCCCATAAGACAAAGATACTAACTATGCAGATATCTGCTGAAATTGGATCCTGTTCATATAAGCCTTGGATTCAGAAATCTGTTGTCCATAGTGATAAATACCATTTACAAAACTATTTTACATAGATGACCCTCAGAGGATTTCCTTGTAAAAGTACAGAAAGCTTTAATACTTGCAAACTCTTTATATAATCATGCAGCACAGGATAATTGGACAGTTTTCAAAGAAGAGTTTATACAAACCTTCCACTTTCAGGATTCAGTAAGTACTGGTGAAACTAGGCAAGTAAAATAGCAAATCATTTTGGAAAGTCAGAAGAACTGGCAAACCTCATGGTGTGCATTGTGAAAGAGTAATGATAAAATTATGAAGGGTTTTAACTTTAATGGAAATAAATGGAAATATTAAAGTTACTTAGAAAGAAAAGATTAAAGGAAGCTGACTCATTAGTTTGCAAGAAATTACAATATTATCATATGGATATAAGATTTTGTAGTCAAAATGTTGGCGGGTGGATCAGCATCATGAAGGAGAAAGCAGAAAGTGTCACCCCATTTCCAGGAGGGGCGATTCACAAGAAATTGCATTTCTAGCAATTATTAGTTACACTTCATCAGAATTAACGTGAATTGTATTTAGATATCTGATAAGTTTCATTTTTAGGCTTTTTTAAAGTTGATAGTATAGAGAAAGAAATATGTGTTTGCATGTGGTGTGATTATAGGAAGCACAAATAATGACTTGTCTTTCTTTAAGAGAAGAGGAGTTGTTCTTCAGGATGTTATCAAAACACATTCCATTCACCATCTGGTAAGATTGTATCTGTCCTTCACAGTTGGTCTCACATTTTAAATTCCTAAATGGCAGAAAAAATTACATGTTAAACCCTTCCATATTATAAGAATGAATGAATGATTCAGAGAAATACTATCCTACTTGTTACAAGGTAAAAGGTAACTTTACTGTACTCCTGCCAAGCAGTATAACCCTGCTCATACACCCTTCTAAACAGTACTTTTTTCCCAAATAAGCTTCTTTTTCATAGATATTTACAATCCACTATTTAGTCTGGAGCACTATATCTTATTCCTTCATATATTCATGGAACAGAGTGTATTTAAAGTAACCATGAAAAAGAGAAAAGTCTGATGTGATGCCCCCTCCCCCCAAAAAAGAAAGAAATCATATTTGCTGTCCTGTGCTAAAAATAATAATGGAATAGTTTACTGGTTTTGACTCGACCAAATATTCTTTTTTTTTATGTTTTTGCAAAGCGATGGGGTTAAGTGGCTTGGCCAAAGCCACACAGCTAGGTGATTTTTTAAGTGTCCGAGGCTGGATTTGAACTCAGGTACTCCTGACTCCAGGGCCAGTGTTCTATCCACCTGCCACCTAACCATCCCTCCACCACATATTCAATATTTGACAGAACATATTATGGCAATTGTTACCATATCAGTTATAGTCTCCATTTAAAATGTTCTCACTGGAGGATTCTTCTCACCCTCATTTGATACATCTACCTCACCTACTCCATTACTAGCCATAATAAGACATTTATTTGTGTTAGGTCTATGTGCAAACCAAAAATATAAGCTTCTAGTACCTTTAAAAGAAATGTTATGCATGCATTTTTATATTTAAATTTTCTGTTGAGTGCATGTGAAATACTAGTTTATTCCAGTCTTCTCTCTCTCTCTCTCTCTCTCTCTCTCTCTCTCTCTCTCTCTCTCTCTCTCTCTCTCTCTTTATATATATATATATATATATATACATATATATATATATATATATATATATATATATATATATATATATATATATAATTCACCAGAATTTTCTGACTGGCTGTCATACTTTTTTTGTCTGATGAAAGACATCACACAATGTGCCATGTTATATTCAATCATGTGTATTCCAATTATCTTGTCACTGGTTAGTAAAAGGAAACTAATTTTTGAGTATTCCTTAACTAATTAGCAACTTTCACCCTGGAGCAAAGTATAGCAAACATTATTGTGCCATCTGTTAGCAAAATATTTTTTTGGAGTCTGATGCTGCCTTTGTTTTTGAAAGATATACAATGGAAATGGAAATAATTATATATATATACATATATATATATATATATATATATTCATACATAGTACATATATATACAAATTACATTTATATATTTATATATATATATATACATATACAAATTACATATACTTGTGCATATATGTAGGTATAACTTCATAGTTTTACATCCATATTAAAATTTTCCTGAGCAAATTCATTTGAAGATGCATGTATCACTTTATGATAGCCAGTTTCTAGTATTTAATAGCCAAAGTTAATCATATAAAAGATTTTTAACAAATAAAACATTTTTTTCTTACAAGTACTCATCAGTAACCAATAGGGATATGAAGTTCCTAGCCTCTCTTATTCCTTTTCATATATATATATATATATATATATATATATATATATATATATATATATATATATATATATACTAAATGTTTATTTTGAAAAAGAAGTTGGGAAGCTGATTTTTAATAATTATATTTACTCAGAATTTTGAGGTTTACAAGACAATACATTTGTCATTTCATCTGAACTTCACAACAATTAAGACAACGAGATGCTATTAATATCATGTGTTACTACTGGGATAACTGAGGTTGAGTTAATTACTTGCCCAGAGTAACATAGGTAGTAAGTGTCTATCTAATGTCTTCTTTTTATTTTTAAGTCTTCCAGGATCCCAGTTAAGCATTCTGTACAGAATATGACCAGATCTGTGTTCTCTTTATATGCATACAAACAAGGTCCCATTTGAGTTCTGTATGGAATAGAGGAAAGGTGATTCTCTCTGCCCTTGAGCTCTGTCAGGCAAAGAGATAAACCATTGAGACTTTATCTTTTTTCAGAGTAAAATAATTAGACTTTTTCCTTGCAAAATACCTATAGTCAGGGCGGCTAGGTGGCACAGTGGATAGAGCACTGGTCCTGGAGTCTAGAGTATCTGAGTTCAAATATGACCCCAGACATGTAATAATTATCTAGCTGTGTGGCCTTGGGCAAGCCACTTAACCCTGTTTGCCTTGCAAAAAAAAATATCTATAGTCAAGTGAATGTAAATGTTCTTGAAAACTGGGTTTTTGAGGAGTAGACTCATTTCAAAAAGTGAATTATTTCCTTAATTTCTGCAAGGCAAGGAGCCTGCCTCTTCTGTTTAGTAATTCTATTCTATTATTAAAATTGGTCTTACAGAGAATCTTGATAGAACCCAAAATTATTTCTTTCTGGAAAATGGTTATTACATGGAAAAATAGGATGGTAAAATAATAAAAAGCTTGATCTCCTTGATTCTAAGGTCTCTGGGATAGAGAATTAAACCAAATACATTTGCAAAGTAAAATCTGTGGATTTGCATAGAAATAATGGGAGAATTTCTCCTATGAATGCATACAAACAGCATTATTGCACTGTCTAAATGGGTCTCAAAAGATACCATTACCATTTATAACAACTTTTTCACTGCAACACTAGAATTCTTTAGCACCCTGAGATCTTTTGTATAACTGAGAGATTACAGGTGGAGTGGAACCAATGACCTCAAAAAGACCATCAACTGTGAAAGACATTTATGCCTAGGGTCTGCATAGAGTCTAGAATAAACATTCAGTGTAAAACTATTTTTATCTTTAAGAAATATTTTATTTACTTTGAGTTTTTCAATTTTTCTCCATTCTTGCTTTCCTCCCTCCACCCTTCACAGAAGTCTTTACATTGGTTCCATGGTATACATTGATCTCAGCTGAATGTGATGAGAGAGAAATCATAGCCTTAAGGAAGAAAAATAAAGTATAAGTAATAGCAAAATTACATAATGAGAAAACTGTGATATTTTTTTTAAATTGAAGGTAATCGTTTTTGGTCTTTGTGCAAATCCCACATTTCTTTCTCTGGATATAGATGGTGTCTATCACAGGTAGCCGAAAATTGTCCTTGATTGTTACACTGATAGAATGAGCAAGTCCATCAAAGTTGATCATCACACACAATTTCCTGATTGAATTTACAATGTTTTTCTGCTTCTGCTCATGTTTCTCAGCATCAGTTATTGCAAATCCATCAATGCTTCTCTGAATTCTCATCCCTTCTGATTTTTAATAGAACAATAGTGTTCTATGGCATACATATACCACAGTTTGTTGAGCCATTCCTCAATTGAAGGACAATCAATTAATTTCAAATTGTTTACCTCCAAAAACAGGGCTACTAGGAAATTTTTTTTTTCCCAAGCGATTTTTTTTTACCCTTTTTTGTAATCTCTTTAGGGTATACATCCAATGGTATTGCTAGATCAAAGGGTATGGAAATTTTTGTTGCCCTTTGCACATAATTCCAAATTGCAAGGTAGGATGAGTTCACAGCTTCACCAACAATTTATTAGTGTCCCAAATTTCCCACATACCTTACAACATTGGTCATTTTCATTTCTTTTTCATATTGGCCAGTCTGAGATTTGTAATGTGGTATCTCAGAGATGCTTTGATTTGCTGATTTAGAGCATTTTTTCTTATGATTATGGATTGCTTTGATTTCCTCAGCTGTAAATTGTTTTTGCATATCTTTTAACCAATTGTCAACTGGGGAATGGCTTAGTTTTTGACCCAGTTCTCTGTATATTTTAGAAATGAGTCCCTTGGAAGAAATACCAGTTGCAAAAATAGCTTCCTCATTTAATACATTTCTATTGATCTTAGTTAAAGTGTTTTTATCTGTGCACAAGGTTTTAATTTCATGTAAACAAAACTATTTAGTTTGTTTTTCTTAGCTTTTTTTTGCTAGGCAATGGCATCAAGTGACTTGCACAAGGCAATACAATTACATAATTATTAAGTGTCTGAGGCCGGATTTGAACTCAGGTACTCCTGACTCCAGGCCAGTGCTTTATCCATTGCTCCACTCAGCCACACCTGTAGTTTGTTTTTAATGATGTTCTCCATCTCTTCCTTGGTCATAAACTGCTTCCCTTTCCAAAAATCTAACAGATATACTACTCCTTGATCATCTAGTTTGCTTATAAAATTCTTTTGGTGTAAATCCTGTATCCATTTTGATCTTATCTAGGTATATGGTGTGAAGTGTTTGTGTGATCCAAGTTTCTTTCATACCAACTTCCAATTTACCCAATAGGTTTTATTGAAGAGAGAGCTTTCAATACAATACCTTAGCTCTTTGGGTTTATCAAACAGCAAAATACTATAACCATTACGTGCCACTGTACCTAGTCAATTCCATTGATCCACAACTCTATTTCAAAGTCAACATCAGATGGTTTTGATGACTGATGCTTTACAATATAAGTTTAGATTTTTAAGCCACCTACTTTTGCACCTTTTTTCATTGAATCCTGGAAATTCTTGACTTTTTTATTTCTCCATATGAATTTGCTTACAAGGTTTTCTAATTCATTGAAGTAATTTTCTATAATATTGATAGGTAGGGCACTAAACAAGGAGTTTAGTTTTGGTAGAATTTTCATTTTTATTATATTAGCTTGACCTGTTCATGAGCAGTTGAAATTTGCCAAGTTATTTAAATCTAATTTTATTTGATGGGGGTGTTTTGTAATTGTTTTCAAAAAGTCTCTGTGTCTGTCTTGGCAGGTTGACACCCAGGTATTTTATTTCATCTGAGGTTACTTTTATATGGGATTTTGCTTTCAAGCTCTTTCTGCTGTATCTTGCTAGGCAAATATAGAAATGTTGAGGATTTATGAAGGCTTATTTTATGTTTTGCAACTTTGCTAAAGTGGCTCATTATTTCTAGTAGTTTTTAGATGATTTTTGAGGGGATTATTTAGGTATACCATTATGTCATCTGCAAAGAGTGAGAGTTTTGTCTTTTACTTCCCAATTCTTATTCCTTAATTTCTTTTTCTTCTCTTATTGTTGATGCTAACATTTCTAATATGATATTGAATACTAGTGGTGATAGTGAGCATCCTTCTTTCACTCCTGATCTTATTGGGAATTGCCTCTAGCCTATCCCTGCTACCTATGATGCTTGTTGATGGTTGCAGATATATAATGCTTATTATTTTAAGGAACAATGCATTTATTCCTATGCTCTCTAGAATATATAATAGAAATGGGTGCTGTATTTTGTCAAAAACTTTTTCAGCATCTATAGCTATATGTTTTCTCAAAGGTTTGTTATTGATATAATCAATTATACTAATAGTTTCCTAATATTGGGCCAACCCTGCATTCCTGGGATAACTCCTAGTTTGTGATAAAGTATTATGCTAGTGGTAACGTGTTGAAATCATTTTGCTAAGTTTTTATTTAAGATTTTCGTATCTATATTCATCACGGAGGTAGGTCTATAATTTTCTTTCTCTGTTTTGAACTTTTCCTGCTTTAGGTATCAGCACCATATTGGTGTGATAGAACTAGTTAGGCAGAGTTCCACTTTCACCTATTTTTCCAAAGAATTTGTATGGAATTGATACCAATTATTCCTTAAATGTATAATAGAATTCACATGTGAATCCAATTGTCTCTGGAGATTTTTACTTTGGGACTTCAATAATGTCTTGTTGAATTTCTTTTTTCCGTGATAGGGTTATTTAGGTAATTTATTTCCTCTTCCTTTAATCTGAGCAACATTTTTTTTTGTAAATATTCATCCATTTCACTTAGATTATAAAATTTATTGGTGTAGAGTTGGGCACAATAATTCTGAATTATTACTTTAATTTCCTCCTCATTGGAGGTAAGTTCATCATTTTCATTGATGATACTAGCAATTTTGTTTTCTTCTTTCTTTTTTTTTACTTTTTTTATTAAAGATATTATCTGAGTTTTACAATTTTCTTCTTTTTTAATCAAATTGATTGAGGATTTATCAATTTTAACCTTTTTTCATAAAACCAAGTCAATGATTTTATTTCTTTTGATTTTATTAAATTATTTAATTTTTCAAATTTCTAATTTGGTATTTAATGGGGGTTTTATTTTGCTCTTTCTCTAATTTTTCAGTTGTATGTTAAATTCATTGAGTTCCTCTTTCTCTAATTTATTCATGTAAGCATTTAAAGATATAATATATCCCCTGAGAGGAACCTTGAGTGTAACCCATAAGTTGTGCTATGTCATTTCATTATTGTCATTATTTAGGGTGAAATAATTAATTCTATAAATTTTTGTATGACTTTCTCATTTCTTTAAAATGAGGTTAATTAGTTTCCGATTATCGTTGGGCCTATGTCTCCCTGGCCCAAAATTTCTTATGATTTTAAATCAATTATGATCTGAGAAATAAGTTTTTACAATTTCTTCCTTTTTTTGCAATTGATCATTAGATTTTTATGCCCTAAGACATGGTCAGTTTTTGTGTAAGTGCCACGTACTGCGAGGGAAAAAAAGTACATTCCTCTCTATCCCCATTCAATTTCCTCAATATGTCTATCATGTCTAGGTTTTCTAGCATTCTATTTACCTCCTTAACTTCCTTCTTGTTTATTTTATCATTAGATTTATCTAAATCTGAGAGCAGGAGGTTGAAGTCTCCCACTAGGAAAGTTTTGCTGTCTATGTATTCCTGTAGTTCTTTCAGCTTCTCCTCTAAGAATCTGGATACTATACTATTGGCTACATTCATATTTAGTATTAAAATTACTTTATTGTCTATGCTACATTTTAGGAGGATATAGTGTCCCATTTCTTAAATATCCATCTTTTCCACTGGAAGAGAAGGCTTGTTTTTTCCAGGCAATAGATTCTTAGCTGCATTCCAAGTTCCATTTCTCTTTGCATTATCTCATTCCAGGCCCTCACATCCCTTAATGTTGATGCAGCCAGGTCCACCATAATACTAACTGTGGCTCCTTGGTATTTAAATTTTTCTTTCTGGCTGCTTGCAGGATTTTCTCTTTTATCTGCTAATTCTCGAATTTGTTATAACATTTCTTGGTGTTTTCATTTTAGGATCTTGTTCTTTCAAGAGGGGATAAATGTATTCTTTCAATAACTATTTTGTCCTCTGGTTCCATGATATCAGGGCAGTTTTCCATCATTAAATCCTGTAATATTAAGTCTAGGATTTTTTTTTCTCTTCAGTATTTCCTGGAAGTCCTATAATTCTCAGGTTGTCATGGATCAGTTCTCAAGGTCAGTGGTTTTGCTGATGAGGTATTTTACATTTTCTCTCATTTTTTTTGATTTTTTGATTTTATTTAACATAATCTTGTTGTCTCATGAGTCATTTGTTTTCACAGATTCCATTTTTTTAGATTATTAATTTCATCACTTATCTTTTGCAAATCCTTTTCCACTTGGCTATTTTTGAAGGAGTTCTTGATTTGCACAAGTGTAGTTTTGAGAGAATCACTTCCTTTTCCCCTATTCCCAATTGAGGATTTGAAAGAATTATTTTCTTTTTGCATTTTCCCTACTTATCATCTGAGAGAATTATTCTCTTTCTGTATTTGTTCAATTTTATTTTGCAAGGATTTGTTTTCTTCATGCAGGATGTTAATTTTCTCTTACTATATTTTACTTTTCTCTTGAGCTTCTTTCCCCACCTTTTCCAATTGATTTTTAAACTCCTTCCTAATTTCTTCAAGGAAGTCTTCCTGGGCTAGAGACCAATTCATATTATCCTCAGAACTGCTGTGTCTCTCTGTATTAGAATCTATTTCTTCTAAATATTGCTCTATGGCATTTCTTCTTCTTTCAAGGATCTTGTGTTGGGGAAGCACTGGCTCTCAGAGGTTTACTTTTGAAGATCCTAGAGGCTTTATTCACTTACTTCAGTAATACCTATGGATGGCCAGTAGGTAGTGCTGTTTGCTTTCTTCAAAGTGATTGAAGTCTTCTTCCAATCCTGGAAGGAGTGAGGAGAAGTGTGAGGAGGGAGTGAAGGGCAGCAGGGATTGAGTTGACCTTGAACAATAGGATGGAAGCCAGTGTCCCTTTCAGCTGAACTGGCTCTGTACTCCACACCTGAGCCTGAGGGGTTAGGGGAGGGGCTGTGGTTACCATTTGTTCCTAGAAGAATGCCCCTCTAAAAGTATGGAGCTCAGGTTCCACACCATGGTGTAGGATTTCAAGGAGTCAGAACTTCCCTCTCCTGGACAAATATCCGCCTCTCACCAAAATCTCTGCTGCTAACACTGGTCCTTTGGCTTTCCCCTGCTGCTGTGCCTACATTGACCCTCTGGTCTCCATTCTCAATTCATCCATTGTGCCCTGAGACAAAACTTGTGGATAGGTGTTCTTCCGCTATTTTCTTTTTCTGGGTTTTGTTGATCCAGTTTCTGTTAAGAGGAAGGAGCAGTTAACACAGTGCCTGTCTTCTTGCCAGCATCTTGGCCGGAAATCAGCTAAAATGATTCTTATGGTGAAGGAGATTATCTCTCCTGTGTAGTTACAAACATGCACATTTTGCAGGACAAAATGTATTTTTCCTAGGGTACATATTAATGTCAGTTGATTATAATATATACTATTTTTAAAATAGGGATTATATATTTTGCATTTGTGTTAGTAGTGATTAATATAGTGTTTGGTACATAGTAATATAAATTGTATTTTAATTTATTAATGAAATGCTTAATATATAAAAATATATTCCTTCATCCATGCAAAGCAATTAGCTTAGTGAAAACATGGTACTGAGGTCATGAATAAGGGATCAAGTTACATAAACTAGGTACATTTACAAAGAGTCAAAACCTGTTCAAGTTCCTCTGATTGCTTTTCAATCCAGATCTAATGATGTTTACTATAAAGGGCACAACAAAAGTCTTATACTATTTTGAGACTCATTACTTTAAACTGTATTAAGACTCCTAGTATTGTCATAATCCAATTATTCACAATGAAACAAACATGAGAAACCATGGATATTCTATGCCATCACTAGCAAAAACTTGTCATTAGAGTGTCGTGTGTATTGCCAGAGAATTCAGCTTCCAATGATAACTCATATACCTTATGGATGGCCTTGGGAAATTCACTGTAGCATTTTTGGACTTCTATTTCCTGCTTAATAAGTGATATTATCAGACAAGTTCAACTTCAGTAATCTTTCTAATTCTAAAGCTTTTATCTATATCATTTTTACAAGATATTGAAAAGTTCATATACCATGTCTAATTTGAGAAAATTAAAGTGTTTGGATGGAATATGATTCAAAAAAAGGAAAATTTGGAGACTGTCATTTTGAAAAACAGATTTTTAAACTTGACTACAGAGGATTGAAAAGCAAATCCTAGATGATAAAGTGGAGGCAACAAGGAAAGACAGTTCTCCTACCCCAAAGATACTGGTTCAGAAAGAGAATAGTAGAATAATATGATACATTTTGGGGATAATAAGTTCAAGTTACTTTTTTTAAAAGGTAAGGATGCACAAAGAAAGTAGAAGATAATTTTAATAGCCAAGAATATATGCAGATGAATGTTCCATATGTTTTGCTGCTGAGTACAAACTATATTCCAAATAGAAAATTTAAATGAGCTTTATTTTGTTCATAATATATTACACTTGAGAAATGGGGGAATATTTTTAATATTACCAATAATTCCATGCTATTTTTCTCATAATAAAATATGAATACAAATTAATAAATACTAAAGTTTGCAAATTATTTTAAAATTTCCTGTTCTCAAATTCTGATCACTTACATTTTGAACTATGAATTGTTTGGGCTTTTTAGGTTTTTGAAAGGCAAATGGGGTTAAGTACCTTGCCCAAGGCCACACAGCTAGGTAATTACTAAGTGTCTGAGACTGGATTTGAATGCAGGTACTCCTGACTCCAAGGCCAGTGCTTTATCTACTACACTACCTAGCCGCCAATATGAATTTTTTTTCAACTATTACTTCAAAACTTCTATTGATGAATAATCTAAAATCTAAACCTCTTACTATCACATTTTCACCTATCTCATAAATGAATGAATTAATCTTATCTGCCAAACAGTAATATCACATCTTAGATATCAATATTAGCATCATCATTACCATTTTTATCATCTCTCTAAAAATAATTGAGCCTTGCTTTTTAAAATTTTTGTTTCATTCCTTCTGAACTGAAGAAAAAAAGTAAGCCTTTTCATAGCATAGGAAAGAAAAAATATGATTGTACATGAAATTGTACATTTATTATGTACAAGACGTTACTCATTTTAAGTATACAATAAAGTTGTTATGTAAAATTGTTTTTCCATTTTTTCTTGCCCTCTACTACCTATGGATGGCTACCATTAGATAAAAATATCTATAATACACATAATTACACACATGTATTTACACAAATATATGTACATTATAAGCATTACATTATATATTACAAGTAACATTTATAATATATACAAACATAAATATGTATATAATATGATATATGCATGCATATAGACTGGAATTTTATGTACACACATATATATTTGCATACATATATCTATATATGTATATATCTAGTATATATCTGTGTTTAGTAAAACCATTCTATACATATTTCTATTAATGAGTTCTTTCTCTGAATGTAGCTAATCTTTTCCTTAATATGATGTTTGAATTAAATTTGAGAATTTTTCTTACAAATGTATTTGAAGTGAATTTGGCAATCTATTTATTTGCTTTTTATTTGTAATGTGTCTTACATTTTTAAAATACACAAATATATATATATATATATATATATATATATATATATATTTAGATATATAATTAATATTGGAGTTGTTTATAATGTTCTATTAAAAAAGGAAAAAAAATTCTCCATAATGTTGCTTCTGAAATTTAATTTTAAAATATGTTCAAAATGTATGTTTAGTTCATTTAAGCTATGTCATTACAATCCTTTAATTCTATATTTTCATTAAGTCTCTGAGTGACACTGTGAAAACATACTTCACTATAATATGAAGTCTGACTTTAAGGACTAATTTAAACTAATTTCAACCTGGATGGAAGTCTGTAATTTCTATGGAAGTTAGCAGCTACATTCTTTGTTATTGGTAAATGAAAATTTCTTAAATACTAACTATTCTAAAGAAAATAAAAGCATTTCAAACATAAAATTGAATTCTCTTAGTAGATTAGTAGATTCTAATACAGTATTGCTTTTTCCAATTTTAACTTTACATTTTATTTCACTATTTATAACCTCATACACTTAAACATAATGATTATAAAAAGCAATTATACTGAATTGCAATATTTTTCCTCTATGTTTAATACTTTTACTTTTAAATATCCTTACATAGTAAAGGCTAGGTATTCATTAACCCTTGAAAAATATTAAGTATAATAATTACATTCCTCACACTTTATAGTAATAACTGTTTTCAGTAAGAAGAATGCTTGTAAATCTTAATTAATCTTTATCATTTCTATTCAAAAATAAAAGCAATTAATTCCAAAATCTCACCTAAAATGCAGAGATCAAATACATTTAGATAAAGAAAAATATAAGAAGGATATCACAAATACATTATTTCTCAAGTGAAATAGAGGCCTATAAACATATTTAATTAATTTTTTGAATCATTCTTTATTGATAATGTATTTTAATACCTCATTGTCATAGGGGAAATATATTTTCTTTATGAAGCTTATGTATTTTATAAAAGCTCTAACATATGATTAGCAACAAAGGAAAAAATTTGGGGGGCAAATAGTGAGTTTCTTTTCTTAAAATTTTAACTTTTTGTTCATTTATTTGTACATACATATTTTTGATAACCATATTTACAGATTAGTCATTTTCAGTATGAGAAAAGGGATTAAGAGAAAGAGATACATAGGAGATAAGTTTTATAAAGTGCTCATCAGATTCTGAAGGAATGGATTTAATTTGATTTTACTTTTCTTCCTCTGGATGGGGAAAACACTTAGATAACCATAGACACTTTAATGCAGTTGGTCTAGCTCTCTGAACTGCTGAAAGGAGCTGGTTCCAACAAGATTGATCATCTCATAGTGTTATTGTTAATGTGTACATTGTTCACTTGGTTCTATTCCCTTCCCTCATTATCAGATCCTGTAAACCATTCTGTGCTTCTCTAGAGTACGAATATTTATGATTTCTTATAGATCAATAATATTCCATGGTATTCATGTACTATAGCTTGCTTAGTCATTGCCAAAATGATAGACATCCCCTCAATTTCTAATTCTTGTCTCTAATATGTGGAACTTTTCCATTTTTAATGATTTCTTCTGGATATGGTCCTAGAATTCGAATGGCTGGGTCAAAGGGGATGAACATTATTATTGCTCTTTGGACATAGTTCCATATTACTCTCCAGAAATGTTGGATCCATTTAAAACTCCACCATCAATGCATCAATACCCCAATCCTCCTACAACCTCTGTAACATTGACTTTTTTTTTCCTTTTTCTAATCTTGGTCAGTCTAATAGGTGTTACATTATACCTCATGGTTATTTTAATTTGAATTACACTAATCAATAATGCTTTGGAGCATTTTTTCTTATGATTATATAAAGATTTAATTTATTCATTTGAAAACTATCTGGTCATATCCTATGACCATTTATAAATTGGGAAATGGCTTTGACTTTATAAATTTGATGCAATTCTCTATATATTTTAGAAATAAGACCTTTATTAGAGCTTCAAGTTGTGATAATTGTTTCCCAGCTTTTTGCTTTCTTTCTAATTTTGGCAGCTTTGATTTAAGTAGTGAAAAACATTTTTTTTTATTTAACAGTCAAAATCATTCATTTTTAGGAGTCCATAATGTACTCTCTTGTTTGGTGAAAGATTTATCACCTTTCCATAGATCCGATAAAGTATTTCTTGGTCTAAAATTTTACTGTGGAGTCACACATTATGTCTAAATTCTGTACCCATTTTGACCTTATTTTTGTATAGAATGTGAGGTCTGGGTCTATGTCATGTTTTTGCCATGCTGTTTTCCAGAAGCTGATGCCCTTTAGCTTGTCAAACAGTAGATTGTTGTAGTCATTTACTGAGGGTTCTTCCCTATCTATCCTAATCCACTGACCCATTGCTCTATTTCTTAAACAGTACCATACAGTATTGATGACTGTTGCTTTATAATATAGTTTTAGATCTGGTAGAGTTAGGGCACTTTCCTTTACATTTTTTTTTCATCAGTCCCTTTGCTATTCTTGACCTTTTGCTGCTCCAGATGAATTTTGTTACAATTTTTTTCTAGCTTTATAGAATAGTTGTTTGGTAGTTTGATTGGTATGGAACTGAATGAGTAATTTAATTTTGGTAGAATTGTCAATTTTGTTGTGTTACCTCACCCTAATCATGAACAAATGACATTTTTCCAATTATTTAGGTCTGAAGCTATTTGGGTGAGAAGTGCTTTATAATTGTAATCCTACAATTTCTGGGTTTGTCTTCAGAGGTAGATTCCCAAATATTTAATTTTATCTATTGCTATTTTGAATAGAATTTTTCTATCCATCTTTTGCTCTTGGCTTTTTTATTTTTATATACAAATGCTGGTGATTTATGTGAATTTAGTTTATATTCTGTTACCTTGCTGAATTTTTAAATGACTTCAAGGAGTTTTTTAGATGATTTTCTCTAATTCTCTAAGTGTAAAATCATATCATCAGCAAAGAGTGAAAGCTTTTATTCCTCATACTTAATTCCGAATCCTTCAATTTCTTTTTCATCTCATTGCAATAGCTAGCATTTCTAATACTATATTGAATAGTAATGGTGATAATGGGAACCCTTGGATTCATTGGAAATGCTCCAACTTTATTCCCATTACACATAATATTTTTCATGGTTTTTACAAAGATACAATTTATTATATTAAAGAAGACTCCATGTAGTCCTAAAATTTTTATTGTTTCTAATAGAAATGGATATTGTATTCTATCAAAGACTTTTTCCTTTTTACATTTTTTTAAATTTAATTTTTTATTTATTTACACACTGCTAAAATAGTCTTGTTGTAAGAGTAAACATACATACATACATACAAAAAAAAAAATTCACCAGAAATAAAGTGAAGGGCAGAGCCAAGATGGAGGCAGGAGAAGAGCCTCACTTAGATGTTCTCTCCAAAATATTTTAAAAACCTTAAAATTATGACTCTAACTAATTTTTTGAGAGAGAACTCACAGTAAGATCCAGTGAGGCATTTCTCCAGCCTGAGGTAACCAGGGAAAGAGTGGGAAGCCTCTAGAAGTTTCAGCCTTCTGGAACAGCCCCAAACTCACAACAGCAGAAGCAGTTTTCAGCTATGCACTACAGGGAACACCAAGCACAACTTAATAGATTAGTAGGGAGACCTCTGCCACAGCAAGCATGAAGCTCAGGCCCTCAGGGCAGCATCAACACTCTGTGCAGCCCAAATTCCAGGAAAGGGAAGCAAACCCATGGACCCACCCAGCAGGAGAGCTCCAGGAAGCTGTAAGCTGAGTGCTCAGCCCAAGGAAGATAAGGGAATGGAGGGAGACTGCTGAGGTCTGTCCTCTGTCCCTGGAACAGGACTCTGAGTCTGTGACCACATCTAGACCCAGGTCCCAGTCTAGCCCCACATGTAGCACAAACCCTTCCCCCCGCCTACAGCCTTCAGGGAATAGGGGTGTACTTGTGGTCATTCAGACCAGGCGATAAATCAGAGGCTTACACACTGAGTTTCTTGGGGTGGGGGTTGTCCCAATAAACTCAAAGCTCAGGAAGCACCCCAAAGCCATGCATAAGCTGGGTAAATGAGTAAACAGAATAAAGGAACCTGGTGATAGACATTTACTTTGGTCCCATGGAAGACCAAACCACATGATCAGAAGATGAGAAGGTCCAAGTTTTTGCCTCTAAAGACTCTAAGAAATATAGAAGTTTGGCTCAGGCTGTTACAGAGCTCAAAAAAGATTTGGAAAATTAAGTAAGGGAGATAGAAGAAAAAATGTGAAAACAAATGAGAAAGATGCAGGAAAAACATGAAAATGAAGTCAGCAGCTTAGTTAAGGAGATCCAAAAATTGCTGAAGGAAATAACATGTTAAAAACCAGATTAGTTCAAATGGATAAAACAGTTCAAAAATTATTAAAGAGAAGAATGCTTTAAAAAGCAGAATTTGTCAGATGGAAAAGGAGATAAAAAAGTTCTCTGAGGAAAACACATCCTTCGGATGTAGAATGGAGTGAAAGAAAGCTGATGACTTTGTGACAAATTAAGACACAATAATTCAACACCAAAAGAATGAAAAATTAGAAGAAAACATGAAATATCTCATTAAAAAAAAAAACAACTGAACTGGGAAACAGATCTGGAAAAGATAAATTAAAATTATTGAGGCACCTGAAATTCTTAATCAGGAAAAGAGACTTGACCTCATTATAGAAGAATTTCTACAGGAAAACTGTCTTGAAATCCTAGAAGCAGAGGGCAAAATAAAATTTAAGAATATCCACTCACCTCCCCTGAAAAGAGGACCCCCCAAAAAAAAGGAATCCCCATGGATATTATAGCCAATTTCCAAGTCAAAGAGAAAAATATTACAAGCAGCCAGAAGGACAATTCAAATACCGTGGAACTGCAATCAGGATCACACAGAATTTAGTAGCAACTAAATTAAGGGCTTATAGGGCTTGGAATATATAATTCCAGAAGGTAGAAGAGCTTGGAATGCAACCTAGTATTAACTAGCAGGCAAAACTGAATATCTTCTTCCAAAGGAAAAGATGGACTTTCAATGAAGCAGGGGAATTTCAAATGTTCCTGTTGAAACAACCAGAACTGAACAGAAAGTTTGACCTTCAAGTACAAGACTCAGGTGAGTGAGAGGGGATGAGAAGGGTAAATTATGAGGGACTTAATGATGATGAACTACATGTATTCCTTCATGTAAAGGTGATATTTATAATACTTATATGAATCTTCACATTTAAAAGAGTATGTAGAAGGAGCTTTTATAGATGAGGCACAGGAGAGAGATAAATTTGAAGATATAATATATGGGAAAATGGAGTCAATGGGTGAAAGGGAAATGTTCTGGGAGTAAGAGAAAGGAGAGATAGAATAGGCTAAGATATTTCATGTAACTTTTTGAATGGTATGGAAGAAGGGAAGATTAGGGGGAATGAGGGAGCCTTCATTCTCATTTGAAATGTCTCAAAGAGGAAACAGCATACACACTCAATAGTATATAGGCATCCAGAAAAAAAAAGAGAGAAGAGGGACAGGGGGCAGGGAGGGGGATGTGGGTGATAGAAGAGAAGGTAGAGCATCAGAGACAGATAGTCATATACAGCACATTTTCTTTTTTTTACTTTTTGCAAGGTGTTGGGATTGGGTGGTCTGTCTGGGACCACAGCATTGCATGGTTCCTAGGTCTCTGGAGTGGGATGTGGGCTAAGGGCCTCTTGAACCCAGAGCCAGTGCCTTCTCCACTGTGCCATTTGACTGCCTCACAGCACATTTTTGAAGAGGGACAGAGTGAAAGGAAAGAGAAAATATTATAGGTGGTAGTAGGGAGGAATGGATGGAGGGAATTACAATCAGTAACAGCAACTGTGGAAAAATATGGAAGTAACTCCTGTGATGGACTTGTGATAAAGAAAGTGATCCACCAGAGACAGAGCTGATGATATCAAAACAAAAACTGAAACACATTTTTTCTTTCTTTTACTTTATTTTTCATGAGGTATTATATATTTGTGGGGAAGGGTTATTATGTTTACTCTTTTTTTTTTAGGATTTTGCAAGGCAAATGGGGTTAAGTGGCTTGCCCAAGGCCACACAGCTAGGTAATTATTAAGTGTCTGAGCCCGGATTTGAACCCAGGTACTCCTGACTCCAAGGGCGGTGCTTTATCCACTGCACCACCTAGCCGCCCCTTATGTTTACTCTTAAACAAGAATATTTTAGTAATAGGTAAATAAATTAAAGAAAAATAAAAAATAAAAAAATACTTAAAAATAGGAATAAAGTGGAAGAAAGAGAAGAAAAAATGTGCTTCAGTTTGTGTTCAAATACCATCAGCTCTGTCTTTAATGGTAGATCACATTCTTTATCATAATTCCATAAGATCAATTATTTCTAAACTTTTCCACAGTTACTGTTGCTAATTGTAATTCCCTCTAGCCATTCTTCCCCAATGCCATTTAATATATTTTTTTCTCTTTTCACTCTGGTCCACTTCAAATGTATGCTTTGGGACAGCCAAGTGTTGCATCAGGCAGAGGACAGAGCCTGGAGCCAGGAGTTCCCAAGCCTACATCCCAACTGGGAGATCCAGCAACCATCCAGTGCTGTGGTCCCAGACAGGCCACCCAATCCCACCATCTTGCAAAGAGTAAAAAAGAAAATGTTATATCTGACTATCCTTTCCCATGATCTACCTTCTCCTTTATCACCTACATCCCCCTCCCCCCACCCTCTTTCTCCCATCCTCTTTCTCTCCTTTTTCATCTAGATGACCATCCTATTAAGTATGATGAGAAAGAAGGCTCCCTCATTCCCCCTCACCTTCCCCCCTTCCATACCATTTGAAAAACTATTTCTTGACTCTTTTACATGAAATTTCTAATTCTCCTTCCCCTTTCCACCCAACACAATTCTTTTTCATGCATTGACTCCATTTTTACAATATATTATACCTTCAAATTCAATTCTCTCCTGTGCCTTGTTTGTATATGCTCCTTCTAATTGTTCTAATAAATGAGAAAGTTCATATGAATATTATCATTATCATGTTACCATGCAGGAATACATGTAGTTCATCATCATTATATCCTTCATAATTTACCCTTCTCATCCACTCTCTCTATGCTTCACCTGAATCCTTGTATTTGAAGACAAATCTTTCTGTTCATCCCTAGCCATTTCAACAGGAACATTTGACATTACCCTGTTTCATTGAAAGTTCATCTTTTTCCCTGAAAGAAGATGTTCAGATTTCCTAGATGGTTGATACTAGGGTGCATTCCAACTTATTTTTCCTTCCAGAAAACTTTGTTCCAAGCCCTGCGAGCCCTTAATGTGGATCCTGCTAAGTCCTATGTAATCCTGACTGTGGCTGGATGAAATTTGAATTGTTTCCTTCTGGTTGCTTGTAATATTTTCTCTTTTAACTTGTGAGTTCTAGAATTTGTCTATAATACTCCTGGGACTTATTTTTATGAATCTCTTTTCAGGGGAGATTGGTGGATTCAGTCAATTTCTGTTTTCGCCCTCTGCTTATGGGATATCAGGACAATATTCCTGCAGAAAATCTTTAAAAATTAATTAAGGATATTTTCATGATCATCAATTTCAGTGATGACTTAAAAATTTCAAATTGTCTCTCCTGGATCTGTTCTCCAGGATAGTTATTTGTTCAATTAGATATTTTATGTTTTCCTATAGTTTTTCTTTTTTACTATTGTTTTATTGTTTCATGATTCCTTGCAAAATCATCAGCTTCCTTTACCTCCATTCTCCATGTGAAGCGGTGGTTTTCTTCAGAGAGCTTTCTTACCTCCTTTTCCATTTGGCCAATTCTTCTTTTTAAGGTACTCTTCTCCTCATTAACATTGTGGACTGCTTTTCCAATTTGACCTAAACTGGTTTTGAACATGTTTTCTTCAACATTTTTTTTTGTATCTCCTTCACCAAGCTGCTGATTTGGTTTTCATGTTTTTCCTGCCTGCATTGCTTTCATTTGACATCCCAATTTTTCTTCTGTCTTCCTTGCTTGATTTTCAAAATATTTTTTGAATTCTGCCATAGTCTGAGCCCAACTCCTATTTTTTGTTAGCACCCCTGGAAACTAAAATTTGAACTTTATAATCTTCTGAGTATATGTTTTTATTCTCCATGGCACCTAAGTAATTATCTGTGGTCAGATTCTTTTTTTATGTTTACTCATTTCCTGAGCCTGTTCCCTGGTTTTGCATGTTTCCCAAGCTTTTGAATATTATTGGAGTACCCCTGCCTGGATTTCAGTTCCATCAGTGTCTTATGAGAGATTCTGAGTGGTTTCCTGGACTGTGTTTTGGTCTGTGAATGACCACAACCTCTCCCCTATGCCCCGGAGTTGTAGGGATGGTCCCTGCTCCACTATGGCAGTATTGGGGCCCAGAGTGTGACCTGAGTCTGAATATGAACAAAGAACAAGAATCCTGTCCCAGGGCCAGAGGACATTGTTCAACAGTCCCCCACCACCACCCTCTTACCTTCTGAGTGATCTGGGAGCAATTGCTTCTTGGCTGCCTGCTCTGGGTGGCATTGTGGACCAGCTTCAATTTCTGGGCATCTGGATTGTACTGAAGACTGTGGCTACATTGAGGACTAAGTTGACCTGGGTGTCATGCTTGCTCTGGTATAGGTTTCCCCTCTGATCTTCCAAGATGTTCTTGATCTGCCCTAGGTTGGCAGGTCAGAAAATTTCCCTGGTTAGAGAACATGTCAGAAGTACCCAATTTCTTCTGTTGTGAAATTCATTATATTAATAGATCAGGAGAATAGTATGGACAATAACAAAGGCTGATAAAAATAATATAGTAAGCCAGAAAGTACATACTAATTAATTATCACTGGAAAAATTATGAATTTTTTTGCTATTTCATATTTTACCAATAATTCAGATTACATTAATGAGGTATTTTTCAGATCTACCTATGACATGAAATAAAAAGAGAGTTATTAAAAATCCAGAAAGGAATTGTAAAAGTATGGAATGGTGGAGGAAAAAGAGTGATAGAGTGAGACAGAGAGACAGAGACAGACAGAGACAAAGGCACAGAGAATCAGAGAAAGTACCAGACAGAGACAGAAACAGAGGTAGGAGCCAGAGCTCAACCCAGAGAGAGAGAGAGTGAGAGAGAGAGAGAGAGAGAGAGAGAGAGAGAGAGAGAGAGAAAGAGAGAGAAAGAAAATCAGAGACAGAGATGTATAAAGAGATAACTATATACTTCACAAATGTTTAAGTCATCTTCATATGTAAAGAATAGCAGACAATCTAGATAGGATTGTCTAGATTAGATTCATATAAATATTAAGTCTGTGGGTCATATATGTTACTTGACTTTAGACTTTTTTCCCAATGAGAGATTACAATAATATAATCTCATCCTTGCTTGTATTTTTCTTTCCACTATAGTATGCAAGGGTAAATAATGGGTTAATATATACTTACAGAAATACAGAATTTTTCATATGTCTTGCACTATTACAAAATTCCCATTCATTCCTCACATCCATGATTTCTATGACCCCACCACCACTTTTCCTACTTTTTGGAATTAAATTTGAAGAGGTGCTTTGTTTTAATTGTTTTACATACTGACTAGATGAAATAATTCAATTGAATCTACTCTCTCATAGTTACAATGGATATTTTAATTTTCATATATAATGACATTTTATCAATCCTCAATATTTTTGACTTCTCTGAAGTCTTTCATGCTTTGGATTTCTCTTTTATTTGATAATCTCTCAAGTGCTAATTTCTGTGACACTATTTTTCCAGTTTCCCTTAGTATGTTCCTATCTCTTCAGCATCCATTGTTATAAATTCATATTGATCATATCTGTAAAGCTTATTAACCCACAGCACTCTAAACTTATTCATTTTCCCTATTTTTTTATTCTATTCCATTTGGGATTTTCAAAAGTTCTCAATCATCAGGTGATGATTCTCAAATATGCTTATCTAGTATTCTTTTCTCTAAAGACCTCTAGATGAGCTATTGAACATCTTAAGCTATTATGTTCCTCAGACATTTCAATTTTCTCATGTACAAAAGTAAATTGATCATTTTTCTCTCTCCAAAACATCTGTTTTTGCAAATATTCCTTTTAATATTGAAGATATCACTAACATTTCCAATTAGGTATCATCCTTGATGACTCACTCATCCTGTTTCCTCAGTAAGTCATCAAGAAATTACCTTCATGACATCTCTCTCATATGATCCATTCTCACTAAAGATCCTGCCAGCAATCTGGGCAGGTTCTTATCATATAAATTATTTCAACTATCTTTTGGCTGGTTTACCAACTGTCAAAGGAATCTCTAGAAAGCTCAGATGTCACTCTGTCACATCTACCCAACATCTGCTAAAAAAGAATGACTTCTGTGAATATTCAGGAACAAATATAAAAAAACCTCTCCTTGTCATCCAAAGTTCTGCATTAACTATTACCTTCATCACATAACTGGACTATCTTATACTTCAAGCCATCTCATGTATTCCATGATGAGTGCCACTGTCTTTCTTGTTCATTGATTGAGACATCTTCTTATGGCACTGGGCATTTTCCCCAACTGTTTCTCTTGCCTGGAATGCTCTCCCATCTAGAGAATTATATTTTCCTTTCAGAACCAGAAAAAATTCTATCCTTGTTGTACAATCATTTTTCAGTCATTTCTAACTTCTTGTTACTCTAGTTGGCATTTTCTGCTCACAGATCTTGGAATGATTTGCCATTAACTTTCCAGTTTATTTTAAATATGGGGAAACTGAAGCAAACAAGGTTCCGTTATTTGACCTGGGTTACATAACAATGAAAGTATCTGAGTTCACAGTTAAACTCAGAAACATGAGTCTTCCTGGGTCAGTTACTGGTGATCTATCCCCTGAGTCTCCAACAAGAAACCTTTCTGGGGCATCTAGGTGGCATAGTGGATAGACCACTGGCCCTGTAGTCAAGGAGAATTACAATCAAATCCAGCCTCAGACACTTAAAAATTGACTAACTGTGTAACGTTGGGTTAATTACATAACCCCATTGCCTTAATAAATAAAATTTTAAAAAGAAACCTTTCCTTATTAGCCTAAATTCACATTCACTCTCTACATTTTATTTTTATTTTTTAAAATCTCCAATGATATGTTGTCACCCTTATCACATCACAAATTCCATGAGAAAAGGATCTATCTATTGTGTTTGTATTCCCAGATTTAGCACAGTCCTAGGGACATTATAGCCACTTTATAAATGATGATGGACTGATTATTAGGAAGCTGATTAAATGAGATAACTGAAAGTAGATTATATTAGATACCCACTTAATGAGCATTAATTTATGTTTTATGAATTTATGCATGCTTAGATAGGGTTTGAAACCAAAGTGAATTCATGGTTATTCATTTCAAGCATGAATGTATGTAGTTAGGTATTTGATGTACTATGTAACTTTGTATTCCTACTAGGTTTGAGGAACAGTGGTAAAGGTGGTTATGGAATGACATAGAAGTAGGGAATTATAGCAGAAGTACTGGATAATGATAGAAGATTTCTATTTGGGTATGAGTTAGAATCAAAGATGCTTCCCTACCCTCTTGTAATTCTGTGAAGAATATATTTATTGTTTAATTTCAGATTTATTTTACTCCCCTCTTTAGTATTTTTCACATCTCGCTTGAAATTTAGATTTTTTAAAAATCATTATTGACTATCTGAAAAATTTGAAAATATAAACATTCTCATTTATTGTTCTAGTCTTTTTATAACTATATTTGAATTTATTATCTACCAAAGTATAATTTCTCTTTTCTTCCTTCATTTTAGATGCTGAAAATCATCTTTTACTTTAATGATTACAGTAATAAAACTAGTTGGCGTCCAAATATTTCTTTGAGCTAAAACTTTTGCAGACTTATTATCCTATATCAGATGATTCACAAACTGATAACAAATATAACCTTTCAAATTAAATTCAATCAAGACTGAAAAACAGAATATTTTGGACAGCTGCAAGATGGAACAATGTCTTCACTATTATTTTAATTAAAAACTTAACTATTATTTTGTAGACATAAGATGATTAAATCCATAAATTACTCTTATTTTTCCATGATTTCCCACAATACATAAAAGCTCAATACATGACTTTTTGCTAATTACTTTGCTTTCTGCATCACAAATTGATTATGAAATTGTGCCATATATCACTGCTTGAGGGATCATGAGAAACAGGTACAGGTTATAGAATCTGATGAAAATTTTTCATTTATATTCACCATCACTTTAATAGGATGGGTGATTGAGAAAAGATTCTAAAATTCATCAAATTATAAGATTGCCATTGAAGTATATGAATTTTCAAACAATTTTCTAAATAATAATAAACATTTTTACTAAATTTGCTTACTTTCATAAAGAGCTTTTGCAATCTTTCTATTGTAGTAAAATGATTTTTTCTAAATTTAGGAGTTAGATTTGCTCATGATTCATTGATTTTGAGGAAATTAATAAGTGATGAAGCTATAAATAAATTTCCATATTTTAGTTATTTTTTCTGAATTCTCAAATGTGCTTTATTAGGTATAAAATAAACTATTAAGTATTTGTTAGTAGAGAATTTGTTGCTGTTCATTTCTTTCAATTGTATCTTACTGTTCAGGATTCTATTTGGGTCTTCCTTGGCAAAGATCATAGAGTGGTTTAACATTTCATTCTCCAGCTCATTTTACAGGATTATATTAATATGGAATATATGATTATATAGCAGGCTTATATTATGTGTCCAGGGTTATATAGCTAGCAAGTGCCTAAGACTAAATCTGAACTCGTGTTACTGCCTCCAGACCCAGTGCCCTCTCTCCAGTAAAACCTACTCTCTCATTTGTCTTTGGAAAGAATATTTTATTTAAATTAACTGTTAATGAATTACTGATTTTGGATGCTTTTTTATTGATATCCTTTAAAGCACAGGTGTGATAGAAGCCTGCATTATTGATCAGAAACAAATAGACTGGAGAAGTTGCTTTGTCCAACTTCCTCAACTGAAAGAGTTCCAGAAAGGTTTATTGAATCGCTTAAGGAACAAAATTTGAACCTAGATCTAACCGCAGAGATCTATTCTTTCTCTGAAACCCACTCTCTTTTCTTATTCTATGCAATCCTTTTTGTTAGTAGAATTCTCCAGAGGTTTTTGAATCAATGTGAAATAATATTGCCTTTACGTCTTTTGACATTCTGAGTATACCAATAAATAACTCATCCGCTGTATCTTTTATCATTTACGCATGTCATAGGCATTTCCAATAATTATTTCGCTGAAGTACATATTTTGAGCCATATTAGTCTTCAAATCACTATTGGCAATATATGGGTGGCAGCATCTAAACTTGAACCATTAATTTGCTAAGAAAGCAAAATCTGGAAATATTCCCTGAGAAACATATTATTAGGTTTGCTTGGTCTCATCACTGAAAAGGACACTGAGTTCCCCCCTTAGTAGTACTAATGTATCAGAATTTCCTTTTGTTTGGAATTGGACCTGTAATTCCATTAGTATTCATTGTTCTCTTGGAGAAAGATCCATCTCAAAGTTCAGATGCAACTTCTAAATTTGGGGTTATTCTGATCATTGAAAAGTCAAGTGATTTGCCCATGGTCACATTAAAAGAATATATTGGGTATAGGACTTAAAAGCAGTTTTGCTGACTCTGAGATTCAATTTCTTTTAACTATAGCACATCACCTATCATGGCATTCTATGTATTTAATTTCAGTCACAAAGTCCATTTGTTAGGAACTTTCTCTTAATCAGTACTGACTAATGTCCCATGTGACCAAAAGGAATGGGGCAGAATTGAAGAGGAAAAAAATTCTTTCTTTTTGCCTTTAAGTCATATTCTGCAGTCACTTCAGATTCTTTTGGACTCTAGCTTTGAGAAAGAAGGTAGACAATGGTTATTCAAATTCCATTTGCTGAAAAGAGAATAAGTATCATGGAGTTCACTCTACACTTCTAAAGAGTATTCTCCTGTGCATATTTTTTATTAATTTTGTGTGTTCAGGTGGAAAATGGTATTTGGGAGAAAGGAAACTGAGTCCACCATATAATGCCTAGGTCCTTCTTTTACTTGCTTCCTCTCCTGATAAGAATTAAAGTTTGTTTTGGAAAATGATGAAAGAATTACAAAATAAACACATCTATTTTACCTTCCTAAAACTGTTATGTTACATATTCAGGGCAGCTTCTGGTTTAAGTAGGGCCCACTTGGAATGTATTTATGTAGATGTTTTTTTTTTTAACTAGTGAGAAATTAATTTGAAAGAACTGGAAAGAGATTTCTTGGATGCTATAGTAATTGACATCTTCCTTCTCACATTCCCTCCATTAAAATTTCCTATCAGAGTGTGTATGTATTCTCCTATTATAAAAGAATGAAATAGCAAAATTTAAATTCTGGAAGGTCCTATTGAAAGGATTGACTAAGGATATGTTTGACAATATAGGAAAGACATAAAATATGAAGATTAATCTGACAAAATTAAAATTATATTAACTTTTCCACCAAACCATTAATGAACAGTTATGTCATTTTTTGGTTGTTCTCTTATAAGAATTTCCATATTAACTATATTTTACTACTGTAAGAGCTGTAGTGGTGGTGCACAGGTGGGACAAGAGTTAACAAGACCTGAATTCAAAGCTTATTTCAATCAATTATCAGGTATGTGATTTTGGGCAAGGACCTGAGCATTTTTTGCATCATTTTCCTCATGTGAAAAATTAGTTGGAGAAGAAAATGGCAAATTCAAGTATCTTTGAGAAGAAAATTCCATATGGAGTTGTAAAGAGTTGCACATGACTGAAGAAAGATCAAAGCAAATTATATAATGTTAGCTTCCTACTTATGAAGTCTTGGGAAAGTTATGACCTGTCTAACTAAAGGCAGGAACCACATGAATTAAATATTCTTCAGTTGAAACCATGAAGTCATTACTTTTTTATGAATCTCTTCCATTCTAATTCTGTAAAGAAGAAGGAAAGATATCTTAAGAGGATTTATTTCTCTATATCACACAATAAATCTTAATGTCTTCATGGTTTCAGAAAACTTTACAATGCCATGAAGAGGAGAAATGACAAAGAAAAACAAATGAACGAATTGAAGACCAGTTTGTGTTTTCTATTTTTGTTCAAACAGCAGTCAGAATTTATTGACTTGTCCAAGTTCACACAGGTAGTAAGTGTCAAGTGTCTGAGACAGTATTTGACTTCAAGGCTTATGCTCTATTTACCATTTCATCTAACTGACCCCTTTCATGATATTTTCAACTGCAGTCAAATCTTTTACCCTGACCTGGAGTATCTCTGCTACCCTTATTTTGGAATTTTAGATAAGATTTTATTAAAAGTGATTCTTGGATATTATGGGGGCAAAGTCAAGAGGGTAGAGAGGTATGATAATTGTCAAACTTTCCCTAAAAACCTCTCCTCCAAAAATTAAAAACAAAGCTACTAAATGAATTCTGTGTAGAAAAGCATTAAAAATCAGCATCATTTTCCAGCTCATAAGCAGTTTTGTCAGAAACATATATCTGCAAACCCAGAGGTTGAGGAAGATTGGAATCACAGAACATAGCATGTGTTGAAAGTGACATTAGTTGAGGGTCTTAGAAGTATTTGGCATAATGAATGCACTAGGATATTACAGTAATTGAAAATATTGTCATAAAGAGATCCCAGTGGACCTGGCATATCCTTTATTAAATTTATACTGCCAATTGACATCTTGTCAATTCATTACCCAGTTCTTGATCTGGATTCTAGGGTGGATAGCAACAGTTGTCATTATGAAAATGCAGGGGTTTCACATAGGAAAAGAAGCAATAAGAAGGAAACAATGAGTTATATATATATTCAGATGAAAACTCCTAGAAACAACAAAAACCTGCAGAACTCAATGCAAAAAAAGCTCAGACTAAGTATTCCTCACAAAACTGAGTCTGAAAAACATATAGTCCAAATACAATAAATAACCTTGAAAAAATGAACAGTAAACACAGTAAGCAATACTACATGAAGAGGCACAAAAGCTCTATATCATTAGAGGGAAGGAAACAAGAATGTGAGCATAGAGTAAATCATACTCTCACCAGATTTGGTTCAAAGAGGGACATATATAACATACATTAACAATTGAATTTATAAATGCAGTAGGATTTTAAAGTAACTGAAAAATATGGTCATAAAATGATCCCAGTGGACTGCTCATATCCCTGATTGAAGTTCTACTGCCAATTGATAGCTTTTCTATTCATTACCCAGTTCTTGATCTGGAATCTAGGGTGGATAGCAACAGTCATCATAATGAAGATACAGGGGTTTCACCTAGGAAAAGAAGCAATAAGAAGGAAATGATGAGTTATATATAGTCAGATGAAAACTCCTAGAAACAACAAAAACCTGCGGAACTCCATGCAACAAAAAAAAAAAAAGCTCAGACTAAGTATTCCTCACAAAACTGAGTTTGAAAAAAAATATAGTCGGGGCGGCTAGGTGGCATAGTGGATAAAGCACCAGCCTTGGAGTCAGGAGTACCTGGGTTCAAAGCTGGTCTCAGACACTTAATAATTACCAAGCTGTGTGACCTTGGGCAAGCCACTTAACCCCATTTGCCTTTGCGAAAAAAACCTAAAAAAAAAAAAAAAAGAAAAACATATAGTCCAAATACAATAAATAAGCTTGAAATAATGAATAGTAAACACAGTAAACAATACTACATGAAGAGGCACAAAAGATCAATATCATTAGAGGGAAGGAAACAAGATTGTGAGTATAGAGTAAATCATACACCAGATTTGGTTCAAAGAGTGTCATATGTAATATACATTACCAATTGAATTTGTAAATGTATCCCCTCCTTCAGGTAAGAAACAGGGGAAAGGATAGAAAAGATGTTAGAAAGGAAGGAAGGAAAAAGAAAGGAAAAAGATAAAAGGAACTGATAGAAGGAAGGGCAGATTGAGGAAAATGGTGGTCAGAAGTTAAACACTGGTGAGAAATGAGAGAGAAAAGTTCAAAAAGGGAGAAGATAGAATTAGATTAGTATAAAACAATTAGTAGTAAATGACTACAGTCATTTCCTACTTGTCAAACCAAATGATTGTAGCTTCTAGGATAAGAACTTCCTATATGACAAAAACTTCTGAGAAACTTGGAAAAATTGTATGGCAAAAACTAGGCATACCAAGATAAGATCAAAATGTGCACAGGATTTGGAAATAAAGGGTGATATCATAAGACACTTAGGAGAACAATGAATAGTCTATCCTTTAGATCTAGGGAGAAGGAAGGAGTTTATGAGCCAACAAGAGATAGTACCAGTATAAATTACAAAATAAATAATATTGATTACATTAAATTAAAAAAAAATTTGCACAAGCAAAATCAAAGTAATGAAAATTAGAAGGAAAACAAAAAGCTGAGTAAAATTTTCACAGTGTTTCTGATTAAGGAGGAATTTCTAAATTATATAAAGAACTGAGTCAAATTTATAAAAATGTAAGTCATTCACTTAAGGGAAATATGATAAGACAGCTGTTGAATGAAAAAAATAAAGTTGCTATAGTCACATAAAAATACTCTTAATGTTTATTGATTAGAGAACTTTAAATTAAAATATCTCTCAGGTACCACCTCACAGCCATCAAATTGATTACAAAGACAATAAATGTTCAGTTTTGGAGAGGATATAGGAAATTTGGATACTAATGCATTGTTGGTGGAGTTGAGAACTAATCCAAAAAATCTGAAAAACAATTTCAAATTATGTTCAAAGGGAAAAAATGTGTATGCACTTTAATACAGCAATACCACTTTAAATTTGTATTCCAGAGAAATCAAAAAAAGGGGAAAAGACCAACATGTGCTCAAATATTTTAGTGGGTTTTTTTTTTTAGTGGCACTGAATAGGAACCAGCTGAAGAATGACAGAACAAATAGTGTTCTAGAAAGAAGGGAAATATATAGCCAGGACTCCTTATTGTGAATGTGACTGGGATGAATTCACCCACAAAATAGAAGATATCAAAATGGATAACTAACAATAACCCATCAATATGTGAAACACAATTGACACAGAATGAGAAATAGAAAGTTAAATTAAGTAATACGAATAGATTTTATTGTACCTCAGTTAAAGTAAAAAATAGCAGAATTATAATAATAATCTCAGACAAAAATGAAAATAAATCAAATTAAAAACATATAATCAAAGAAATTAAATCAAAGAAACCATGAAAGAATGTCAGTAGTTAAGAGCATCTTAATCCTTAAAAGATATGGTAAATAGTAAGAAATAAACTCTAAAATATCCTGGTATGATTGATCAATTTAGGCTACTGAGACCTACATAAATATCAACATAAAGAAATAAATAGACTTGTATTAAAATTTAAATATGATCAATATCTGGACACTATCAAATGGGAAGAAAGAGGCATATAGTCTTTTCTAAGCTTTATATGGCGCCTTCAGAAGAATTTACCAAATTTACCATCTATTAGGATATAAAAATTTTATAAGCAAATGTAGAAAACCAAGTGTATTATATATATATATATATATATATATATATATATATATATATATATATGTCTTCAGATCATAATACAACAAAATCCCATTCAATTAGGAGCCTTTGTAGCTTGGGAAAATAAATGGAGACCAAAATTTATCCTTGTGTAGGTTCATTCATATAGTAGTATTAATTAAACAGAATAGTCCTATACTAGAAAAGGATAAGTAATTGAAGAACTATGGAGAATACAAGGAGTAGCATTAATAGCAATTATTTAAAAAACAAAAAAAATAATGTGTATGAAAGGAATTAAAAAAGTGTGAATTGGCAAAGAAGCTTCTTTTTTAGAATTTTCCAGGAAATATTCATTCAAATGCAGATATCAGAGAAATACTGGTATCACTTAATTAATAAAATCTTTTAAAGTATTTGCTATATTCCAAGAACAAAATCAAACAATCTGGAAATCCTAGAAAACAAAAATCCTATAAAATCATCTAAAAACACTTGAAACAATTAGCAAGTTTTGTAAAATTGCAGGGCATAAAATAAACAAACATAAATCATGTCAGTATATGAGGAATAAGGCATCGCAATAAGAGACTGAGGAAAAAGAGTTGCTTTTGCTAATAAGTCACCATAAGTAAGTCTGATTGATTAATAGAAGATTATTAAATACAAACATGTAAATATAGTTTCAGGAATGATCAATATTTCTGTAAATATCTATATACCTATATCTAGGGGAGCTAGGTGATATAGAGGAAAGAGCTCCAATCTTGGATTTAGGAGTTCCTGACTTCAAATCTGCTCTCAGACACTTGACACCTATTAACATGTGGCCTTTGGCAAATCATTTAACCCTGATTGTCTTACATCTAGGGTTATCTCCAATCAATCTGATTCATAGCTGACTATTTGACTCAGATGGCTATGGAAGAGAAAGTTAGATTGAACTTTGTCTCATCAATACATTCTCTCACTCAAATACCATATACAAGTCAAAATCTTTCTTCCAAGATGTTATGGTCTTCGTTGAGAATGGTGGATAGACATCATCATCTATATCTATATCTAATCTATAACTAGTCTATACCTAATCTATATCTATCTGTATCTGTATCTGCATCTACATCTATAGCTCTATCTACAGCTCTATCTACATCTATATCTCCATCTCCATCTCCATCTCCATCTCCATCTCCATCTCCATCTGTATCTGTATCTATATCTATATCTATATCTATATCTATATCTATATATACCTATATCTCTATTTATACCTGTATCTATACCTATACCTATACCTGTACCTATATCTGTAGCTGTAGCTGTAGCTGTACCTGTACCTGTACCTCTGCCTCTAATTCTGCCTCTGCCTCTATCTCTAACTCTATCTCTAACTCTACCTCTATCTCTATTTCTATCTCTATCATCTCTGTCTCTATCTCTACCCCTACCTCTCCCTCTATCTCTACCCCTACCTCTCCCTCTATCTCTATCTCTATCTCTATCTCTATCTCTATCTCTATCTCTATCTCTATCTCTATCTCTATCATCTCTATCTCTCTCTATCTCTGTCTCTGTCTCTGTCTCTGTCTCTGTCTCTGTCCCTACCTTTACCTCTACCTCTACCTCTACCTCTACCTATTCCTATTCCTATACTTATACCTATATTTATACCTACTCCTATACTTATACTTATCTCTGTATCTGTCTCTGTGTCTCCATCTCTATACCTATATCTGTACCTATATCTATATATAATTTACACATAAATCATAATAATACATATAAAATACACACAAATACATATATGCACACCCAAGTATATATTATTTAAACGTAGATATTGTTGGATTTTGCCTAAACATACATATGCCTATATGTGTGTATCTGTGTGTATGTGTTTGTTCATACAGGTTTAATCCAAAATTATATATGCATAATGGTGTAATAATTTCCATTTATGTGGTGTTATGAAATTTGTAAAGTGCTTTAAAAATATTATTATAGCTAATCCTTTCAACAACATTGGAAGAAAGGCCTTATTAATTACTCTGTTTTACAAATGAAAAACTCTGAAACAGGCAAAATTAAGTTACTTGCCTAAGGAAAACCAGCTAGTAAGAATCTAAGGTTGTATTTAAACATAGTTATTCCTGACTCTAGCCCTATGTAGCATTCAATATACTGCACTACCTACCTGCCTATAAATAAATTATGCATTCCAAAAAGACAGTGGAATTTTAAACTATTAAACCTTAGTGTATTTTCCTCTGTAAAAAGACTTCACAGTGTCTCCTCAAATTCAAATATCCAAGAATTTTCTTGCTTTTCAAATTTTGCAATATTCATCCTTACCTTGATTTAACATCATGCTAACATTCATATTAAACTTCCTCATGCAAATAGCATTGTGCCAAGTACTTCATAAAACGAATAATATAGTAACATATTATGCCTTCAGAAAATAAATTATTTGTCATATTCCTATGGAAGGGAAGCTAGGTGGTGCAAAGAATAGAATGCTGAGACTGTAAGCAAAATATATAATTTCAAATTTGGCCTCAGAAGATTATTATTTAACTGTGAGACCCTGGGCAAATCAATTAACTTTTGTTGCTTCTGAAAAATGAGCTGGAAAAAGGAAATGGCAAATAACTTCAGTATCTCTGCCAAGATAAACCAAAATGGGG
This sequence comes from Macrotis lagotis, assembly GCF_037893015.1. Classification (NCBI taxonomy): domain Eukaryota; kingdom Metazoa; phylum Chordata; class Mammalia; order Peramelemorphia; family Peramelidae; genus Macrotis; species Macrotis lagotis. Next base: position 101,906,026 of record NC_133662.1, on the reverse strand, counting down.
TACTGGAGTATTGGACATGACTGAATAGCAAAAAAGTCACTTTTGAAAATCTCTTGTACTATAACAGGGATTTTTATGCCTGAAACCATATATAAAGGATATTAAAATATAAAGGTTAAGTGATATAGTAATTAAGAGGAAGTCAAAAGTAGAACTTTCATTAGCAAATTAATTTGGAAATGTCAGGTAGTTAGTAAATATTTAATGACAATGACTGAATTTGGTGAAAATATTTAAATTCTAATCCAGTCCTTCAAATTTTAATAAAATTTATGAAGTATCTACAAGGTCCAAGGTATGTTGTTAAAAAATGAAGGGAGGAAAAAATAGTTTGTCATCTCATAATAACAAAAGTTTGTCACATTTTATTTAGGGGACACAAAAATATACATAAGTACTATCTAGGTATACATATGTGTGTGTATATACAGATATATGCAACTACCATTGAATTTTGGGAGACAGCAAGGATAGGAAAAATCTCTTGATAAATTATAAAATATTTAGCTTAAGAAATCTTACAAGAAAATTTACCTTAGGAGAAACAATATCGAGTGGATGAAGACTAAAATAAGGCTGTCCAAGGATTTGTTATGTAAATGTGTATAAATTAACTGAAGGAAGAGAGTAAATGGAATGAGAAATGAGAAGAGGTATCTAAGATTAATATAGGCTAAGAAAAAAAAAACTTTTATTTGGTTTATTTGAGTGCTAGGAAAAATAAGAAGTAGAGTATAGCTAAAGCTAAATCAATGACCATACAAAAAAGAAGGAGAGTGGGAAGGAGAAGGAGAGAAAAAGGAGATAGAGAAGCAGAGACAGAGACAGAGACAAAAAGATAACAAGACAAAGAAAATAAAAACAAAGACAAAGAGATAGAATCCAATAGATAGGGAAAGAAAAACAGAGTTAGAATCATAAACAGAAAGACAGAGACAGACAGACAAAACCAGATACAGAGATAGAGAAAGGAAGACAGAGGCAGAGAAAGGGAGAGACTAAGAGACTATTAGATACAAAACAAACAAAAGTAGACTATAACAGTGATGCAGAGACAAAGTTAGACAAGCAAAAAGATGGACAGATGAAGACATAGAAAGAAGGAACAGAGACAGAAAAAATATAAGTAGATCATAGATTCATCTCTTCTCCATATATATTTGTTTATATATATATATATATATAATATACATTAAGTATATCAACTTAATATTTTAAAAAGATTATTTCAATTCAATTAAATAAATATTTATCAAATACCTAATATATGTCAGGCATTGGGCTAAATGCTTGGGACACAGAAAAGTAAAAGAAAGAAAATATCTATTTTGATGGAGTAGATAATCTAAAGTGAAAGACTTTACACAAAATTAAGTGTAGTGGGAAAAAGGGAGACTAAAAATGAAAAACTGGTGGGAGGCATGGTATTCTTAGAATCAAAACCAAGCAGAGCTACTGATGAAAAATGAGCATATTGAAGTCTTGTTTCTTTCCTGCAGATTACTTCATATAGCAATTTTATTTCCATTCCTAAATGTTAGTTTATGTATTGAAGTAAATTTTCCTGTGCTGTTTATATAAAATCAGAGAAATATATATTATAATTGATAACAAAATAGTACGTGTCCCTCACAAAACTGAACAAAAGCTTTCATTCATTCTTCTTCATGGAGGTTATTGTGGTGTATCAGCTCAAGGAACTGCTTAATGAGGAAGTAGCCATTGAATTATTCAGTGATACAATAGATCTCAGTAAAACTAATTGAAAACTAGACATGAACTTTCCAAGTCTGATGTTTCACAATAAAAATATTCTTAAGAACTATTTCATAGGTAGGTTAAATTATTGTTCTTATACTTCATTAGATATGTATTTGTTGAATCTAACCCATGCAAATGCAAAAAATATATTCATCAACAATGATTCAATACAGAACAACTTAAAAGTTTTGGATATCACCGTACAGTAGCATCTTGAAGGCTAAGCTAAATTTTAGAAGAGCAATTGAGGGTAGAATTATAACTGCTAGCTTCTACTTCCACTTCTTAGGACTTAACAAGTTGTATGACTTAAAATTACTAAGGAAAACAGAAGATCCTTAGTAATGAGATCATTATCTAGTCCTGCGGACAACTAGGTTGATTTTTAAAATTTCCTCCAAAGTGATATTTTAAAATGTTAAAAAGACTTAATGTCTGAATAATTTACTCAATTTATTACTATTGGCACGATATCTATTTTTAAAAGAATTGAACTTCTAGCAAATATTACAAAGAGAAGTCAGTAACTTTGTTAAGCTCTCCTGGGTATCCCTCAGAAACAGCATTAATCAAAGTTCTTAACAGATTTTGGAGCAACAAAACACATAAATAACAAATTGCAACATCTTGCAGCAAGGGCTGTAATGGGAGAGCTTGAATGTAACAAAGCTAGAGAGCAGAATCCCAGTGCACTGCTGCCAAGGTGAGGTGGGTACTAACATGAGATCCTGGGCTTCAGTGGAAAGTTTCATAGTTCCTTGGGTTGGCTATGGTGGGAGGGCTGAGAGAGTTCAAGCATGGTTGTCCAGGAACTCCATACTGCCTAAGTGACTGGTCTGGATGATCAAAACCAGAAAGTGAGACCCTGGTGTTCCTTTTTCGGAGGAAATGGTGTTCTAGAAGAAGACAGTCCCAGGTGTTCCCACATTTGCCAGTGGCCCAGGAAGTGATCAGCAAACATTTCAAGTGCTGACAATCAAAAGAGAGAGCCCCTGGCATTCTATACTGGTCAGTTCACTGAACAATCCCCTGAAGTACATAACATCAATGATCCCAGGCCAATAAACAAGTCCCCTGGTACTCAACTTTGAAGGTAAGCAGACAAGTTTCCAACAAAAGAACATTGGGATAGGCTGGATAACAAATTCCAAAACAAATAAGAAATGTTAAAGGAAAGCAGGATCTATTGAAAATTTCCTTGAAGATAAGAATGGGCAAAAATCTTAATTTAGGAAAGGAGGGCAGGAGTAGTACTACATGTGAAGCTTCAGATGAGAATATAAATTAGTTTCCAGCCCATAAAGAGTTCTTGGACAATCTCAGGAAAAAAGCGAATGGAAAATTGGGAAAGAGCAATGCAAGAGAAAAATAATGTCTGACAACAAAAAGGGATAGAAGGAAATAGATCCTTTAAAAATGCAATTGGGAATAAGAAAAAATAGCAACTCTTTAAAAATAACATTGATCAAATGAAAAAGGAGTTGCAAAAGCTAAATGAATAAAATAACTCCTTGAAAATTGCACTGGGACTAGTGGAAGTCATTGACTCCTGGAGATATCAAGAATCAGTTAAAAAAAATTTTGTATGTAAAAACATTGAAGAAAATGGTAAAACAATTGACCTAGAAAATAGATCCACAGGAAATTATTTAAGAATTATTAGAATAATTGAATGTGAAGGTCAAATAAAAATCCTGGTTTCCATTCTTCAGGAAATTGTCAAGGAAATCTACCCTCATATCCTTGAACCAGAGGACAAAATGTTCATTAAAAGAAATCACAGGTTACCTCCTAAAAGGTATCTGCAAATAAAAGTGCCAAGGAATATTATAGGAAAACTCTAGGATTATCAGATCAAGGAGAAAATTCAGCAAGTGTCCAGAAAGAAAAAAAAATCAAACAATGTGGAACCACAGTGAGGTTTTTAACAGGACATCCTGAATTATCAAAGGACCTGGAATTTGACATTCTGAAGGCAAAGGTACTTGGGGATTACAACAAAGAATCAACTAACTAGCAAAATTGAACGTAATCTTTCAGGGGAAAAGATGGATATTAAATGATATAAGTAACTTTCATACTTTCCTGTTGGAATGAAAGGAGCTGAACAACAAATTTGCTCTTACAACAGGAGACAGAAGAGATACATGAAAAGGGAAAGAAAAAATAACTGTTATTCAATATGACTGAACTGGTTATATCCCTACCTGGGTGAAAGATACTACTAACTCTTGTGAATTATAACTCTATTGGAGGCAGTATACATAGACTGAAGATAGCTATATAAATAGGTTTGGATGATGAAATCATTTTAAAAATTTGAGACATTAAAAATGAGGGAGGAATGTAATAAGGCAGGAGAGTGGGAGAGGCAGAATGGGATTAATTGCAATGCATGATTAGTCACAAAGAACCTATTACAGGGAAAGGAAGGAGGGGGTGAAATGTTTGAAACTTACTCTCATAGGAAATGGCTCAGAGTGGGAATAACACACTACACTCAGTTGGGTTTAAGAATTTACCTTACCCACAAAACTATTAGGAGGGGGAAAAGTGGGGGGGGGTAAGGGAAGTTGGGAATAGTATAAGAAAGGAAAGGGATATAGTTAAAAGAGAAGGTGGAAAAACCAGGGAGGATATCTCTCAGCAGTTCAGAGAACTAGGACAACTGTATTAGACTGTCTATGGACAATATTATCTTCATCCAAAGGAAGAAAACAAAACAAAACAAAACAAAACAACACAAAACAAAACAAAACAAAATAACACAAAACAAAACAAAACAAAACACAGGCAAGAAAAAACAATCCTTCAGAATCTAATGCAATTTATCTCTTACATATCTCTTTCCCTTAATGCTAATTCCTCATACCAAAAATAACTTATCCATAAACATGTTTATCAAAATATGTATGTACAATGCTGACCAGACTATTTGAAGGTAAGAGGAAGGTGGTGGGAAGGGAGGGTGGAAGGAAATTAATGTAATCTTAAAATATACATATGCATATGGATGAAAATAAATAAAAATGAAAAGGGAGAGTGAATGACAGAAAGGGGTACAGAAGGTGGGAGGAAATATTCAAATAGAAAACACAGGTGAGGAGGAAATGGGGTGCAAGGAGAGGGAAAATACAAATAGAGGGGAGATAAGATGTAGGACAAAAGAGAATAAGTAACTATGAATATGGTTGGAATGTACTATCTCATAAAAATGGAAGTGGATAGCAGTCTATTAAAAAAACAGAATTTTACAATATACTGTTTTCCAGAAACCCATTTGATGTGTAGAGATACACATAGAATAAAATTAAAAGACTGGAATAGAATACATTATGCTTCAGTTGAAATGAAGGAATTTATCCTTATCCCAGACAATGCAGCTGAAAAGATAGTGCTCAATGGAAAGGATAAGGAAGGAAACTATATCTTCCTAAAAGATACAGTAGATAATTAAATAATTCCAATGCTAAACATGTATGCATCAAGTGATAAAGCATACATATTCTTAGTGGATAAATCATATGAGTTAAAGGACAACATGGAGAGCAGAACAATATTGGTGGGGAACCTCAACATCCCTCTCTCAGAATTAAATCTATGCAACTATAAAAAAAGATGGATGTTAGGAAGGCAAATAGAATGTTAGAAAAGTTAGAAGTGAGAGAGCTCTGTGGAAATTTGAAAGTATCTGTCATCAACACAAAAACTGACCATGCAATAAGACATAAAAATCTGATTACCAAATGCAGAAAGACAGAAATATTAAATTCATTTTTCAAAACATGATATTAAAAATCCTACATAATATTGGGCCATAGAGAGGTAGTTCTAAATTTAATTGGGAAATAATAACCTAATTTTAAGGAATGAGTGGATAAAACAAAAAAGCGTAGAAATAAGAAATAATTTCATCTGAGGTAATGGCATTGAGAAGACAATTTAACAAAACTTGTGGGATATAATCAGACTAGTCATTCACAGAAATTTTACCCTTAAATGCAGGTATGAATAAAATAAAGAAAGAGGAGATCAATGAATTGGGCTTGTAACTAAAAGAAATAAAGTACAAAGTAAAAATTCCCAATTAAATTCCAAAGTAGAATTTCTGAAAATCAAAGGAAGAAACAAATAGAACTGAATGTAAGAAAAAATTGACCTAATAAATAAAACTAAGACTTAGTTTTATGGAAAGAAATGAAATAAACAAACCTTTTGTTAATTTGATAAAAAGAAAGAAAGAAGAAAATCAAATTACCGTTATGAAAAAAACCCAAAGTAAATTCAATCTAATGAAATGGATCAATATTTACAAAATATTGCTTATTGTATTAAGGAAAGCTCCATTTATTTTTATGCTCTCTAGTATTTTTAATAGGAATGGCTGCTATATTATGCCAAACTTTTTTCAGCATCTATTGGAATAATTACATGATTTCTATTAGTTTGTCATTGATATAATCAATTGAAATGATAGTTTTCATTAATCAAATGCAAATATAAATGCAAATTGTCACTATAGTTCTGGTATAAATCCTTCATCAATTTATTGTATTATCCTAGCAATAACATGCTGTACGAACAATGATTAACATCTAATTTTATTCATTTCAATATCAGAATAAACAAAGACAATATCAAAAATTTGTGATGGAAAATATTCATTTCAAGAAAATTAACTGTGAAATTTAAATACAGATCAAACCATACTATTTTCAATTTTTGATAGTTTTGTAAGTATTATGAAATTTTTCTCTCTAATTTTTCATTTTGATTTGATTCTTCTTTCACTATATGGTTCTGTATTAAATATGGTTATACATGCACAAAGTATGTTAGATTGTTTTCTGTCAGAGTGAAAGAGGAAGGAAGGGAGAAAAGGAGAAAACTGAAAAAAATCAAAATTTTACAGGTTTTCTTGAAAAATACAGTTTCACAGTTGGAAAATTAAATAAGTAAAATATGATTTCCAGAAAAACAATCAACAAAAACTGTGACAAATTATACACAACAAAAATGAAAAAGATGCATTCACTACAAGTCAAGATGAAAGTACAGTAATAATTCAATTATTTTGCCCTACATCATGACAACAAATTTGACACACTGAGCAAAATGGATAACAATTTTTACTTATATTTATATTTACAGTTGAAATTTATAATTCCTTCTTCTGTCTGCTTATGGTTTACCACCTAGAATGATATACAATAAATCTAATTCCATCTCCATATATTTTGTTCATGCCGTCCAATACTTGAGTTCCAAACTAATGAGGAAATGGGTCCAAATATCATTTGGTCATAGAGAAATATCAAGAAAATAAATAAATATACTAAACTGTCCTTTTAGAAAATATTTGGGTAAACAAAATTAAAGAGGCATTAGGTAGTAGTTCTTCTGATTTGGGGATTTTATTATGTCTGTTGTGGTATGCAATAATACATAAGGGCTCCCATAAAAACCAACACAGTGTTCATTTTTTCTCTTAGTTAAGAGAAGAATTTTTCTTTCCTTGGGGCTATGAGGAGAGGGTTATTTCATTATCTCTTCAGATAATGGATTTATATTTGTGCACTTAGCCAAAAACAACATTTGAAATATTGAAATCTCTTTTCCAGAGCAGTCATTTACAATTGTTTCAGCAGATGAGAATTCTACCTAAATTAAATTCCTTATTTGCTACCATACCAATTTATCTTCCAAAAAATTACTTACATGATCTAGAAAAAACTGCAAGTAAATTCATATGGAGAATATTAAGGCATTTAATGACAAATAATTTAAAAGAAGGAGATAGTGTTCTAAAATTATATTACAAAGCATCATTTATCAAAACTAGTAATGGCTAAAAAAAGAGTGGTGGGTGAGTGGAACAACATAGGTGCAAAAGAGATAGGAAGAAATTATTATAGTCATCTTCTGTTTGATAAAGCTAAAAAGTCCTGTTTCTAGAATAATAACTCAAACTTTGATTAAAAAAAAATAACTTTCAGGAAAATTCGAAGGTAGTATGGCAGAAACTAGAATTATACCCACATCTCACACTCTATACCAAGACAAGATCAAAATGTAAGCAGGTTTTTTACATAAAAGACAATATTATAAGCTAATTAGCAGAAGGAATAGTATACCTGTTATATCTGTAGAAAGGGGTGCAGTTTAATAACAAAGAAGAGATAGAGAACAGTAAAAAAACAAACTGGATAATTTTGATTCCATTTATTAAAATGTTTTTGTACAAACAAAGCCATTGCAACCAAGATAAAAGGAAATGTAGTAAACTGGGAAACAATTTTCACAATCAGTATTTTTGACAAAGGATTCATTTCTAAAATGTAAAGAGAATTGAATCAAATTTATATAAAGAAAAAAATCCCCCATTGAAAAATAGTCAAAGAATATGCAAAAGCAATTTTCAGATGAGGAAATCAAACATCTCTATAGTCAGATGAAATATTGCTATAAATTATTATTGATTAGAGAAATATAAATTAAAGTAACACTGAGGTATTACCTCAAAAATGCTATTTAATAAGATGAAACTGGATATATCCCCTCCTGGGAAAAGGATTTCTCATAACTATTGAGATTTGTAAATCTATGGGAGAGAATATACATAGGCAGAAGTGATTGACACCTAAGATTTATCCTTGCCACTGACAGAATAGTTTAAAAGCATTATCTCCCTAAAAAGGGGGGGGACAATAAAGAGATGGGAGAATAGAGGAAATTGAATGGGGTAAATCACATACATAAAGAGGTACAACAGACTTACTGCAATAGAGGGGAAGAAAGCAAGAGGTGATAACCACCTGAATCTTATACTCATCAGATTAGGCCTAAAATTAACATACAAACACTCATTTAAGTTGACAAATTTATCTTATCTTTCGAGTATTAAAAGGGGGAAGGGGGAGGGGAGAGGAAAAGAGAAATTAACAGAAGGAAGAAGAGGCAAAGGAAAGGAAGAAAGAAAGGGGAAGGGGGGGGGTGTATACAAGAGGGCAAACACACTGAAGGTGGTGGTATACAGAAAGAAAATACTGGGGAATATGGATAAAGAAAAAGGGGAAAATATCGCAGGGGAAGATAGCATGCAGGGGAATATAGAGTAACTTTGAATGTGAATGGGATGAACTCTCAAATAAAAAGTAAATGAATAGCAGACTGGATTAAAAACTAGAATCCTACAATATTCTGCTTACAGGAAATTCATTTGAAACAGAAAGATACATATAGAGTAAAGGTCAAAGGTTGGAACCAAATATATATTGCTTCAGCTAAAGTGAAAAAAGCAGGGGAAGAAATCCTTAACTCACAAAAAAGGGTGTAAAAATAGATCACATTAATGGAATTAAGGAAGGAAACTATATCTGCCTATAAATTACCATAGACAATGAAGCAATATCAATACTAAATACATGTGCACCAAATAGTATAGCATCCATTTTTTAGAGGAGAAGTTGAATGACTTACAGGAAGACATTCACAGCAAGATTCTACCGGGAGAGACCTCAATCTCCCACTCTCAGATTTAGATAAAACTAACCCTAAAATTAATAAAAAGAAGTTAGAGAGGTAAGTAAAACGCTGGAAAACCTAGACATGATAGCCTTTAGAGAAAGTAGAATGGGTATATAAAAGAATATACTTTTTTTCAGTAGTACATGCCACTTTTTCAAAAATTGACAATAGAGTATAAAAACGCAATAATCAAATGCAGAAAGGAAGAAATGGTGAATATATGCTTCTCAGATGATAATACAATAAAAAACACATGCAATAATGGACCAGGGAGAGATAGACCTAAAACTAATTGGAAACTGAAGAAATTAATTTTAAAGAATGAGCAGACCAAACTACATATTATGGAAATAGTTGATTATTTCATCCTAGATAATAAGGAGACAACATAAGAAAACATATGGGATCCAACCAATGCAGTTGTTAGGGGATATATTAAATCTTTAAATGCTTGCATGACTATATTGGACAAAGAGGAAATAATTGAACTATTGCAAATGAAAAAATTAAAGAAAGCACAAGTAAAACCCCCTAATTAAATACCAAATAAGAAATTCAAAAAAAAATGAAGAAGACATTAATAAAATTGGAAGTAAGAAAATTATTGAATTAATAAACTAAACTAAGTATTGGTTTTACAAAAAAAAAATGAAATTGCCAAACATCTGGTTAATTTATTTAAAAGAAAAGTAGAAAAGATTCCATGGGGCCCAAAGCGGCGACCTCCCTCCAGGAGGGGAGCTGAGAATAAGGAGTCAAGCCACTACTGCCTTATGGCTCCAGCTCAATTTTATTATTGCTTAGTTATTACATATATACTGTTAGGTCTTCTGGGGTAGAACAAAGAATAATGGGGTAATTGTTGAGGGGGGTGCAAACGATGTGTATACGCAGCTTCTTGCATTACAGGGTAGGAGGGTACTATAGGGAGGAGATGATAAGGTACAGCTGTGTCTAGTGCCCTTGGACAGTGGGGCAGAATGTCCAGCTCCCAAGGACTCTGGCTCCCAAGGACTCCAGCTCACCTTATCTCTCATGACAGCAAGCCAGCTCCTGAGACTGTCCAGGTGGTGGTTTACTTGGAGATGATTTGTGTCATGGCTGTTAGAATAGCTTGTGTACCCACAACCAGTATCATAAATGAAAAAAAAAATGAACTCACCACTGAGGAAGAAATTAAAGTAACAATGTGGAATTATTTTGCCCAACTTTATGCTAATAAATTTGATACTCTAAGTGAAATGGTTGAATATTTACAAAAAATATAAGATGCTCAGGTTAAATGAAAAGGAAATTAAATACATAAGTGACCCTATCACAGAAAAAGCAATTCAACAAACCATTATTGAATTTCTGAGGAAAAATCTTCAGGGCAAGATTTGTTCACATGTGAATTCTGTCAAACATTTAAGGAACAATTGGTTTCAATTCCACATAAAATCTTTTGCAAAATAGTTGAATATAGGGGCAGTTAGGTGGTGCAGTGGATAGACACTGGCCTTGGAGACAAGAGTACCTGAGTTCAAATCCAGTCTCAGGCACTTAATAATTACCTAGCTGTGTGACCCTGGGAAAGTCACTTAACCCCATTGCCTTACAAAAATAAAACATAGTTGAGGATGGAACTCTATCTAATTCTTTCTATGACACCAATATGATGCTGATACCTAAAACAGGAAGAGTCAAATAAGAGAAAGAAAACTATACACCAGTATCCCTGATGAATATAGATGCAAAAATCATAAATAAAATATTAGAAATTAGAAATTACAGCAAGTTATCATTAGGAAATATGCCATATTCAAGCAGAATTTAGCTCAAAAATTCAAGGTTTGTTCAAATAATAGGAAAACTGCTGGTTTAATTAACTATATAAGTAACAATCCTATCAGCAATTATATGATAATATCAATAGATGCTGAAAAAAGTCATTGACAAAATACAATACGCATTCCTCATAAAAATGATAGAGTATAGGAATAAATGTATTGAGCCTTAGAATGATAAGAAACATTTACCTGAAAGCATCAACAAGCATTTTATGCAATAGGGAATAGCTAGTGGCATTCCCAATAAAATCATGGGTGAAACAAGGATGCATGTTATGAGTAATACTATTTAATATTGTATTAGAAATATTCCCCTCAGCAATAAGAGAAGAAATGAAATTGAAGGAATTAGAATTAGAAAGGAAAAAGAAACTCTCACTCTTTGCAGATGTCATGAGGGCATACCTAGAGAATCTTAAAAAATGATATAAATAAACTTTTAGAAACAATTTGCAAATTTAGTGTCCCAGGTTATTAAAACAAGCCCTCTTAAAAACTCAGCATTTCCACACACATACACACACACACACACACACAAACACACACACACACACACACATATATAAATATATATATATATATATATATATATATATATATATATATATATATATATATATATACCTAGAAAGAAAAATCCCATTCAAAATAACTTCAGACAATATAAAATGCCAAGGCAGACTCAGAAATTCTTTGAAAACGACCACAAAACAATTCTCTCACACATAAAGTCATATCTAAAAAATTGAGCAAATAACAACTGCTCGAAGAAAAAATAAGATAATATAATAAAAATGAGATGTCTACCTAAATTTACCTACTTATTTAGTACCTTACCAATCAAAATTCCAAATAATTATTTAATGAATTAAAAAATTATAAGTAAATTCATAAGGAGAAATAAAATGTCAAGAATTTCCAGGGATTTAATGAAAAAAAGTACAAAGGAAGGTGGCTTAGGCCTACCAGATATAAAATTATATTATAAAGCATCAGTCATCAAAACTGTCTCATAAGAAATAGAGTGGTGGTTCAGTGGAATAGACTAGGTGCAATAGAAGAAGAGACTATGGTAATCTGCTATTTGGTAAACCCAAAGAGTCTAGCTTTTGGGATGAAACCTCTCTCTATGATGAAAACTTTTGGGAAAATTGGACAGTATGGCAGAAACTTGCATTAGAACTACACATAACATCCTATACCTAGATAAGATCAGAATTGATACAGGATTTAGATAACGAAAACAATATTATAAGCAAATTATGAGATTAAGGAATAGATTACTTTTCAGATATAAGGAAAGGGAAGCAGTTTAAGGCCAAGAAAGAGATGGAGGACATAATTAAAAATAAACTAGATAATTATGATTACATTAAAAAGCTTTTGCACAGATGAGACCATTGTAAACAAGATCTAAAGTAATGTAGTAACTAGGGAAACAATTTTTACAACTAGTATTTCAGAAAGAAGACTCATTTCAACACAATATATAGAGAACTGAGTCAAATTTATAGAGAACTGAGTCAAACTTATTTTAAAAATTCCCCAACTTATTTAAAAAAAAAACATTCCCCAATTTACAAATTTTTAAAGGAAATGCAGAGGCAATTTAGAGATGAAGAAATCAAAGCAATTGCTCTATGTTATTATTTATTATAGAAATATAAATTAAAGCATCTCTGAGGCACCACCTCATACCTCTCAGACTGGCCAATATGACCAGAAAGGACAATTATCAATGTTGGAAGAGATGTGGGAAATCTGGGACAATAATATATTGTTGGTGGAGCTATGAACTCACTCAACCTTTCTGGAGAACAATTTGGAATTCCACCTAAAGGCCATTAAAATCATGTATACCAGTAGATCCAGAAACAGTTCTACTGGGTTGATTCCCTGAAGAGATCATAAAAAAAAAAACCTAAAAATGTCATTTCTACCAAAATATTCCTAGCTCTCCTATTTGTTTTACCAGAGAAATGGACATTGAGTAAATATCCATCAAATGGGGAATGACTTAAAAAACAGTTGCATATATATGTGTTGGAAGACTATTGTTCTATTAGAAATCAAGAGGGATGGAAATTCAGGGAAGCCTGGCAGGATTTGCATGAACTGATTGTAATCCCTAAAAACAACAGGCTGCTGATCAATCTTAATGGACTTGCTAATTCCATCAGTGCAGCAATCAGGGACATTTTTGAGGTATGTATAATGGAGAATACCATATCTGTGCTGGAGAATTCCATCTCTATCTTGAGATAGAGTTTTATCAAACATCAAAGACTATTGCCTCCAACTTAAAAAATTTTTTATCTTATTATGCAATTTTCCTCTCTTATATTTCTTTTTTTTTCCCTTAAAGACATCATTTCTCAATCAAAACATTCATTTTATTTCAATGTATATCATGGAAACAAGGCATTGACTAGCAGACTGCCTACTATGGGTGGTAGGCTAAGGGAAGCAAGATTAGGGGGAAATCATAAAATTAAAACATAAATAAATAAATGAAATTTTAAAAAAAGAATGTAGTCTGTGGAAAATAATTACATCATGAGACAACAAGAATTTTTTAAATAAAGCCAAAAAGTAGAAAAATCAAAGAAAATGTAAATACCTCATCAGCAAAATCATGTCCTTGAAGATAGATCTAGAGGAGAAAACTTGGGAATCATTGAGTTCCCTGATAATATTTAAAAGCAAAAAATGCCTGGGCTCAATATTACATGAATTATTGATGGAAAATTGGCCTGACATCCTGGAACCAGGGGGAAAATATTTATTGAATGAATACATCAATCCTCTCCAGAAAGGGTTCATAAAAGGAAACCACCAAGGAATAGCATGGCAAATTTCCAGAACTATCAGATAAAAAAGAAAATACTATAAGTAGTCAGAAAGAAACAGTTTAGATACCAAAGAACCACATTAAGGATTACATAGGACCTGGCTTTATCAATATTAAGGGATCAAAGGGCCTGGAATGAGATATTATGAAGAGCAAGCAAGCTTGGAATGCAGCCAAGAACTCACTATCCAGCAAAACTGAGTCTTCTCTTCCAGGAGATAAGATGGATATTTAATGAAATTAGACACTTCCAAATTTTCCTTATGAAAAGACTACAGCAAAATATAAAATTTAGACTTCTAAAAACACATGAAAAGCTAAAAAAGAAAAAGAAAAGGAAAAAAAAAACCTACTATTCAAAAAGATGTAACTGGCTGTATCCTGACCAGGGAGAATGACTATCATAACTCTCTAGAATTGTAACTGTATTAGAGAGAATATACCAAACCATAAATAATGGACATTCATGACTTTACTGTGTGACTCTGATAGAATGATATAAAAACAATATCTCCTCAAAAAGGGGAACAGTAAACAGATGGTAGGAAAAAGGATGTTGAATGGGGTAAATCACATTACATTAAGAGGTGCAAATGACCTATTTCAATATATAGGAAAAAGGGAGGAGATGAGAACCTCCTGGATCTTATTCTCATCAGATTTGGCTTAAAGCTAACATACACACACTCAGTTAAGTTAAGAAACTTATCTTACTTTTAAAGTAAGGGGAAGAAAAGAAAGACTAATAAAAGGGAAGGAAGAAGGGACAAAGGGAAAAGGGGAAGAAAGGGGAGGGGCTGGATATAAGAGGAAAAATACACTGAAGGATTTCCAGAAAGAAAATACTGAGGGATATGGACAAAGTGTAAAAACTGGAAAATACAAACAGAGGGAAGATAGCATGGAGGGCAATAAAGAGTTCATAATTATGACTTTGTGAATGAAATGAACTCTTCCTTAATACATAAGCAAATAGCATAGTGGATGAAAAACCAGAATCCAACAATATGCTACTTACAAGAAATTCTTTTGAAGCAGAGACATACATATAAAATACAAGTAAAAGGTTGGAGTAAAATATATTTTGCTTCAGCTGAAGTGAAAAAGGCAGGTATAGCAATCCTTATCTCAGACAAATCATCTGCAAATATAGATCTCATTAAGAGAGGTAGGGAAGGAAACTATATTCTACTAAAAGCTACCATATACAATTAAAAAATTTAAATACTAAATATGTATGCACTAAGTGATATATCATCCATATTATTAGAGAAGAAGTTGAATACATTACATGAAGATGGTCAAAGAAAACTCTGCTGGAGGGAGACCTCAACCTCCTACTCTCATATTTAGATAAATCTACCCATAAAATAAACAAGAAGGAAATTAAGGATGTAAATAGATTATTTGAAAACACAGCATAATTGATCATATCGGTAAGAAACCTATCAGAAATCATAGGATTATATCAATCAATACTGAAAAAATACAGCACCCATTCGTACTAAAACCACTAGAGACCATAGGAATAGATATATTGTTCCTTCGAATAATAAGCAGTATCTACCTGAAAACATCAACAAGCAGTATATGCAATGGGGGAAAACTAGAGGTATTCACAATAAGATCACAGATGAAACAAGGGTGCCCATTATCCCCACTATTATTCAATATTGTATTAGAAATATTAGCTTCAGCAATAAGAGAAGAAAAAGAAATTGAAGGAATTAGAATTGGGAAGAAGAGTCAAAATTCCTACTCTTTGAAGATGACATGATGGTATAACTAGAGAATCCCAAAAAATCATCTAAAAAATATTGGAAATAATTACTAACTTTAGCAATGCCACAGGATATAAAATAAACCCTAATAAATCCTTAATATTTCTACATATGACTAGCAAGATGCAATAGAAAGAGATGGAAAAAGAAATGCCAGTCAAAGTACCGTCATACAATATACAATATTTGGGAGATTACTTGCCAAGGCACACTCAGAAACTTTATTAAGAACTATTACAAAATATTTCTCACACAAATAAAATCAGATTAAATAGCTGGGCAAACATCAACTGCTCATAGATACGCTGAGATAATATAATACAAATGTCTATTGTACTAAAATTAAACTCATTTTAGTGCCATCCAAGCAAAAATCCAAAAATTTAATTTTAAGTTGAAAAAAATTATAAATAAATTCATATGGAAAAATTAGAAGTCAGAAATTTCCAGTATTTTAAAGACAAAAACTGCAAAAGAAGGTGGTTTAGCCCTACCAGATGTAAAATTATAATAAGCACTAGTCATTAAAATGGTCTGGTATTGACTGAGAAATAGAGTGGTAGATCAATGGAATATACTAGGTGTAGAAGAGAACAGGAAATGATTATAGTGTTCTTCTGCTTGATAAACCTAAAGAGTCCATCTTTTGGGATAAAAACTGTTGGTGAAATTAGAAGTTAGTATGACAGAAAGTTTGATTAGACCAATACCTCAAATACTATATCAAAATAAGATCAAAATGGATACAGGATATATACATAAAAGACAATATTATAAGCAAACTAGAAGATTAAGTAATAGAGTACCTGTCAGATCTAAGGAAAGGAAGAGATGGAGAACATCATTTAAAATAAACTATATAACTTTGACTACATTAAATTAAAAATATTTTTTGCACAGACAAAACCAATGTAATCAAGATCAAAAGTAATTTAGTAAATTAGGAAACAAATTTTACAAGTACTATTTCTGACAAAAGTCTCCTTTGCAAAATATATAGGTATAGGGACATGAGTCAAATTTATAAAACAAAAAGCCATTCTCAAATTGACAAATGATCAAAGGACATGTGGAGGCAAGTTACAGATGAGGAAATCAAATGGAAAATTTCTCTAAGTCATTAAATATTAGAGAAATTCAATTTGAAGAATCTCCAAGGTACCATCTCATACCTCTCAGGATGACCAATATGACCAGAAAGGACAATGATCGATTTTGGAAGGGATGTGTGAAATCACAGACACTAATATATTGTTGGTGGATATTTCAATTCATCCAAACCTTCTGGGGAGCAATTTGGAATTACACCCAAAGGCCAATAAAAATGTGTATACCCTTTGATCCAGCAATACAACTGCAAGGTCTATATGATGAATTAATCATAAGAAAGAGTAATAACATCACTTCTACAAAAATAATCATAATAGCTCTCTTCTTGGTGGCAAAGAATTGTAAATTAAGTGAATCCCAATTGATTGGGGAATAGATGAACAAATTGTAGTATTTGTATGTTAAGGAACACTATTGTTTGATTAGAATCCAGGGAATTCAGGAAAACATGGAAGGATTTGCATGAATCTATGCCGAATTAGATGAGTAGATCCAGAACATTGTACAACATGACAGCAACATGGTGTGATGAAGAATACCCAATGTCTCCAAAAACAGATTTGTGTAGTTTGAACAAAGCCCAGAAACTATTAGCATGAATTAAAATAAAAAAAAACATTATCTTATTATGTAATTTTGCTACCCCATATATTTTATTTTTTCCCTTAAGGCTATGATATCTCTCTCAAGATGTTCAAAATTGACCAATGTATATCATGGAAATAATATAAATACTAATAGATTGATTCTGTGTGGGCTGGGGGGGGAAGCAAAACTAGGGGAAAAATTTTAAAAATCAAAAATTAATTAATTAAGCAATTAAGGAAACAAATATACTCTTAAAGAGGGGGACAATAAAGAGACAAAATGTTGGAGGAGATTGAATTAGGAGGTAAATCACAGAATGTGAAATGGAACAAAGGACCTATTGCAATAGACAGGAAGAAGAGAGGAGGTAAGGACATCCTGAACCTTATTCTCATCAGATTTGGATCAAATATACATACAGATAGTTAAATTGTTAAGTTAAGTAACTTATCTTACCTTTCAAGTATTAAAAGCAGAAAGGGAGCAGCGGGCTGAAAAGAGAAACTGAGGGAAGGGAAGAAAGAAGGGGAAAAAGAAAAGGGAAAGAATGGAGAGTAGGGTTGGATATTAGGGGGGAAACAAACTGAAAGTGATGTCATTTAGAAACAAAATCCTGGGGAATATGGATAAAGGGAAAAATACTAACAGAGGGAAGATAGCAGGGAGTGCAATACAGAGTCAGTAATTGTAAGTTTGAATGTGAATGGAATGAACACTCATAAATGAAACAATAGCAGGGTGAAATATAAATCTGAATCCTACAATATGCTGCTTACAGGAAATACAATAGAAGCAGTGAGATACAAATATGAAAAAGGAAAAAAAGGTGGAGCAGAATATATTTTGCTTCAGCTGAAGTGAAAAAAGCAGGAGCATCAGTTAACTCAGACAAAGGGACTGCAAAAATAGATCTCATTAGAAAATATAAGGAAGGAAACTATATCCTCCTTAAAGGTACCAAAGGCAATAAAGCAATATCAATACAAAATATGTATGCACCAAATGGTATAGCATCCAACTTCTTAAATGGGAAGTTGAATGAGTTACAGGAAGACATAGAAAGCAAAACTCTACTGGTGGGAGATCTCAATGTCCTTCTCTCAGATTTAGATAAATCTTAACATAAAATTAAACAGAAGGAAGTTGAGGAGCTAAATAAAACATTGGAAAACCTAGACATCATAGACCTTTGGAGAGAGTTGCTCTTTAATAATCTCAATGAGTCCACGTTTGGTGATGAAACACTCTCTTCAATAAAAACTATTGGGGAAAACTATAAGTTTAGTATGACAGAAACTTAGATAAGAACAACACCTCACTCCCTACACCAAGATAAGATTAAAATGGATACAAGATTTAGAAATAAAAGAAAATAATATAAACAAACTAGGAGATCAAAGAATAGTTTACCTGTCAGATCTATGTACAAAGAAGTAATTTATGACCAAGGAAGTGTTGGGGCACATCATTAATTTTGATTACATTAAATTAAAAAGCTTTTGCATAGACAAAACAGCTATAACCAAGATGAAAAGAAATGTAGTAAATTCGGAAACAATTTTTACACCTAGTATTTTTTTTAGCTTGTTGCATGGCAAATGAGGTTAAGTGGCTTGCCCAAGGCCACACAGCTAGGTAATTATTAAGTGTTTGAGGCCAGATTTGAGCTCAGGTACTCCTGACTCCAGAGCCAGTGCTCTATCCACTGCACCATCTAGCTGCCCCCAAACAAGTATTTCTGAAAACAAACTGATTTATAAAGTATATAAAGAAAAGATTCAATTGCATTAACAAAAAATACAGCCATTCCACAATTGACAGAAGATCAAAGAATATTTGGAGGCAATTTGCAGATGAAGAAATCAAAGTGATAAATACTCATTTAAAATTTCTCTAAATTATTACTTATTAGAGAAAGGCAAATTAAAGCATCTCTGAGGTACCAGCTCACACCTCTCAGACTGACCAATATGACCAGAAAGGACAATGATCAATGTTGGAAGAGACGTGGGAAATCTGGGACACTAATATAATATTGGAAGACCTGTGACCTCATTCACCCATTATGGACAGCAATTTTGATTTTTTTTCCAAATGCCAATAAAAATGTGCATTCCCTTTGATCCAGTAATACCACTACTAAGTCTGAAGACATCATGAAAAAGTGTAAATACATCACTTGTACAAAAATATTCACAGTAGCTCTGTTTTTGGTCGCAAAGAATTGGAAATTGAGTGAATGTCCACCAATTGGGTAATAGCTCAATAAAATGTAATATATATATATATATATATATATATATATATATATATATATATATATATGTATGTATTATGCAACAATTTTGTTTGATTAGAAACCAGGAGTAATGAGAATTCAGTGAAGCCTGGAAGGATTTGCATGAAGTAATGTTGAGTAAGATGATCAGATCCAGAAGAATATTGCATACACCAACAGCAATATAGGGTTGATGATGAGTCTTAATGGACTGGTTCATTCCTTCATTGTAACAAAGAGGGACAATTTTCAGGTGTCTGAGATGGAGAATATCATCTGTAACCAGAGAAGCAATTATGGAGTTTTAACAAAGACCACAGGCTATTTCATTTAATTAACACAAAAATTATCTTATTATGCAATTTTTCTATCTCTAATATTTTTTCCTTTAGCATATGATTTCTCTCTCAACACATTCAATTTATATCAATGTATTGCCTGAAAACAATATAAAGACTAATAAACTGCCTTCTCTGTGTGGGGGGGCAGAAAAAAGTGAGATTAGGGGAAAATTGTAAAATTCAAAAATAAATAAGTACTTTTTAAAAAGGATTGGTAGAAACTACTATTGTATATAATTGGAAAACAAATAAAATTAATATAATTTAAAAACTGTTTGGACAGAGCTCCCTCCAATTTAGTCTTGTCTTCTAATCTTTTCAAGTTGAAGAAATTGCAATCAGTGCAGTAGCTGATCTAATAGTCTTGTTTATCCTTAGTAAAGGCATTTGATAACATGGCTGAAAATATCATACTAAAATCATGGGATTTAGTACAAATATTTGTTTAAATTCATTGATGACTGAGAAATCTCTAGAGCATTGTGCATAATCAAGAATCCTGGCAAGCCAGCCATAATTAAATTGGCATTCAATATTGATGAACTTCTCTGAGCAACCATATTTTGGCACAGTTTTCCATAAACTTCCATAACTGTTCATGTTCAAGGGTCGTTGTCAAATCCAAAAAGATTGTATGAAAACATCTGATCTCTTCATGGCATTTTTTCCTGGAATTGTTGGGCTGCAAACACAATATCTACTGTTCCTCAACCATTTCTGAATTCATACTGGTTGTCAGGGAGGTGACCATCTTCCAGTTGAAGGATCAATCTCTAGAGAAGGAATATGACAAGAATCTCACCAGCAATGACTAAAAGAGAAAGAACCCTGTGATTGTCAGAGGACAATTAATTCCCTTTACCTTTATAAAGTTCGATGATGGATGTATTGCTGAATCTTTGGAGAATAACCCTTTTTTGACATATAACCTGGAAAATTTAGTGTTTTTTTTTTATTAGAAAAGCACTCCCCCTCCTTGTAGAGTATAGCTGGAATAGAATCAGCACCAGGTACTTTCCCACTTGAAAAAGAGTTAAATGCATTTCTTCATCAGTTGGAAATTCAGTAAGGGATTGATTGACTTCAACATGATGTAAGCAGCCAATGACTTCAGCAATGATTGATGATGGTCCATTACGAACACTATGAAAGGGGTGGCTAGGTGCTGCAGTGGATAGAGCACTGGCCCTGGAGCCAGGAGTACTTGATTTCAAATCCGGCCTCAGACACTTAACCTAGCTGTGTGGCCTTGGGCAAGCCACTTAACCCCACTGCCTTGCAAAAAAAAAAAAAAAAAAAACTAAAAAAAGATCACTATGAAAACTCATCTCTCTAAGATCATGTTCCTATGGATGACAAATGTGCATTCATTAGTACTGAGCAGTTGTGATGCAACTTGGGACTCTGGCCCATCTATACCCTCCAAAACTTTCTGGTTTGCTACTATCTGCCTAAAACTGAATTTCATCTACTGTCTTACAGAAAGAGGAGTCCTACATTTCTGTAAGCTTTGCTTGTACTTTCTTTTGATGAAATTAAATTCTGCTTTCTTAGAAGTGGATGTTAAACCATTTGAAGTTTGTGATTTTCATTTAGCAAATTCTTTTTGTCTATCATTTTCATCAAACCAGTCTTTCTGTTTTTGACTGTTCTGACACTAGATGAGCAAATGCAGTGCTGTACATCAATTGTATGAAAGGAAAGCACTCTTTTTCTGCTCCCCTGTTGCCAAATGTGTGTTGACTTAGTTTTCCCTGCAAGTTAGTTAGCAAACTATTCCTGCTCAGAGCTAAACTCTTAGCTTGTGGCATCAATTCATCTAGTAGTCATTTTGACAAAGACATAACTTTGATTAAATCTGAATATCTCATTTGGCAAGGATGAGTCTGTGATCAATGCAGCACTCTGAACCACATTGCTTTTGTCAGTCTTACATTCTCTCTATCTCTTCTCCTTTCAGTCATAGACAATTAGATGTCAATTAGAGTTCTGATGTTTGATTACAGAATTTTGAACACAAAGCAGTCAGTTCATACCAATGCCTCCTTTGCAATTATACTCCTTTCCACTGACCCAGTGGGAAAGCAAGCTTTAAGAACTGGAAGTTTAATCAAAAAACAGTCCATTTTTATCCATACCCTCTGTCTAAATATGCTTCTTTAAAATATTTAAAGAGAAAAACCATTATCAAGGCTTTAAATATTGTCTTCCTATGTAGGATTATAGATAGTTTAGTTTTATGAACTAACATTCCTCTTTCCCTTCCTTTTAAATTTAAATATATATATATATAAATATATATATATATGTGTGTGTGTGTGTGTGTGTGTGTGTGTGTTTGTGTGTGTTTATTTCCTTTATTCTGCATATTATATTCTAGCCCTTTCAACTGTTTAATGATGAAGCTGATGATTTCTGTATAGTCTTGATTGTTATTGGTAGTTAAATTGTTTCTTTTTGGAAACTTATTTTCTCTTTTAACAGAGAATTCTGAAATTTACTAGAATATTCCATGAACTTCATATATATATATATATATATATATATATATATATATATATATATATATATATGCCTAAAATCTTTATTTATTTATGTTTTATTTAAATTTTATTTTGAGATCTCTTTCTGGGGACAATTGACTAATTCTTTCTATTGGGGGTGGTTGATTTTTATGGGGCAATAGGATTAAGTGTCTTTACCAATGTCACATAGGTACTATCAAGTGTCTGAAGTCAGGTTTGAACTCAGGTGCTCCTGACTTTGGACCTAATGCTTTATCATCTGTGCTATCAAGCTGCCCCTAATGGATTTCATCAAGAACTATTTTATTGGGGGCAGCTAGGTGGCACAGTGGATACAGCACTGGTCATGGAGGTCCTGAGTTCAAATCCAGCCTTAGACACATAATAAGTGCCTGTGTGCCCTTAACAAGTTATTCTTGACACCATGGCTGTAAATAAATAAAAAGAAATTTTTAAAAAATAACTATTTTATCTTTTTTCTCTGGGATATTGGGGCAGTTTTCCATGATAGTTTCTTGCATAATGTTGTCCAGGCTAGTTTTCTGATCCTGGCTCTCAGAAAGACTAATAATTCATAAATTATCTCACCTGCATCAATTTTCCTGTTTTTTTTTAATTTTTTCCTTAGAGGTACTTTATATTTCCTTCAATTTTTTTAGCCATTTGGTTTTATTTGATGGAAAGCCATTTGTTTCTAGTTGATTAATTCTAGTTTTTAAAGCTTTTTTTAAGTTAACCTTTTTGCTTCATTTTCCAATTGGATAATTTTATTTTTCACTTGGTCGATTTTATTTTTAAAATTAATATTTTTATCAGTAAATTTTTCATAATTCTCCTGCATGATTCTAATTCTTTTTCTCCATTTGCTTCTTCTCTTCTTTGGTTTTTAAAATTTTTTTCAGCTCTTTTGAAAGATCTTTCTTGAATTAAGAACAATTCATCAATCACTTAAAGCACTTCACATATAGGAATTTTGTCACTGCTTTTCTCCTCTATATTGATTTTTATCATCCTATCAGATTAATAGCTGTCAGTTGTTAAAAACTTTTTTTTTTAACTTTTGATCAAGAGAATTCTGTTCCTGTGGTATAGCATGCATGACCCTAGCCTTTTTTTGTTTTCTTGCTTAGGGTCAGGGTTCTGGGCCTTTGTTTTGCTCTATGATGGTGTTTCATTTTCTCTCTCACTTATGGTATCCCAAGACCACACTAGTTTCCCAGTGCTTGACATTTTGTTCTCTGACCTGAGGTCAGCACCCTCAATGCTAGTGGAGCAACACTGGACCTTACTTTCATTGTGGCTTAAATCATGTCACTAGCTTTTCAGTTCTTCTCCCCTACACTGGGATATACTCCCTTTTTCTTTGTCCCATTGGGGATGGAATGGGCCCTAGTATTGAACAAGCTCCATAGCCACCCTGTGCAGGAGAAAACCAGCTCCAGCCATCTAGGAACTGCCCATAGAGTGCCTGAATCTCTTGGGCATCCTGGGAATCAGGAGTGTTTTCCAGACTTCTTTGCCCAAGGATTGCCAGGGATGGTTTGGTGGATTGGAGGGAGTACTCTGCTGCACCAAAGTGAATGAGGAGCCTAGTTCAGTGCCTGGCACAGGGCAGCCGTCCCCAAGGACCCTGTGAAGCCTATCAACAGCTGTTTCCAAAACTTGGTAAGGCAGTGGGGAGAGACTGCAGAGATATCTCTGTTATTCTTCGAGCAGGGCTAAGTCAGTGCACCCTTTAATATCATAGGGAAGTAAAGGGAAGTGCCTGTAGTCATCCACAAACCAGAACAAGGGCAAGAAGAGCTATCAAAGTCTCACATAAGACATTGGAAGAATTAATGTACTGGGGTGTGGTTCTCACCACAACCACCAAAAGCTTTGGAGGTATGATAAAATCAAGTCATAAGTCGGAGAAATGAGCAAAAAAAAAAATTCTGAACTTAGAAAATTAATTAAAACAATTGAAGGATCAAAATTTACACTCAGAAGATGACAAAGAGAAAGTTTCTGTATCCAAAGCCTCCAGGCAAAGTAGGATTTAGTCACAGGCTATGGAAAATGTCAAAAATAACTTTGAAAATCAAGTAAGGGAGGTAGAGGAAACACTGGGAAGAGAAATGAGAGTGATACAGGAAAGTCATGAAAACCAAATCAGCAAATTGCAGAAAATGCAAAAAAAAAAAAACAGCAGAAAACATGTTAAAATCTTGTTTAAGCAAAATGGAAAAAAAGCAGTACAAAACATCAATGAAGAGAAGAATGCATTAACAAGCAGAGTTGGCAGGATGGAAAATGAGATAATAATATTCTCTGAAGAAAATAACTCCATGCGTAGAATGGAGCTAAGGGAAGTTGCAGGCTTTGAGAAAACTCAAGAAAAAAAACAAACTCAAAGGAATGAACAACTAGAAGAAACTGTGGCACATCTCACTGAAAAACCAACTTGCCTGGTAAAATAGATCTAAGAAAGATAACTTAAAAATTATCAGACTACTCATGAACAAGAGATAAAAAAATAAATTCCATTAAAAAAAAACCTGCAGGCAACATTAAATCCCTGAGAAGCTACTTCCCAAGGCAAACCCAAAACTGTATTAACACAATTATCAAGCACTTCTCACTTGAATAAATTCAGATGTAAACAACTGGGAAAATGTCAATTGTCCATGGTTAGGTTGAGTTAATAAAATAAAAATGTCAATTCTACACAACTTAAATAGCTCATTTAGCACCATACCAATCAAACTACCAAAAAATTACTTTTGAAGATAGCTAAAATAGTAACAAAATATATCTGGAGCAAAGAATGTCAAGAATATCAAGGGAATTGATGAAAAAAATGCAAAATAAGGTGACCCAGCTCTACCAGATCTAAAATTATAATATAGAGTAGTAGTCATCAAAACTGCCTCATACTGGTTAATAAATAGAGCAATGAATTAAGATAGGTTCAAAAGAAACAGTAGGAAATGACTGCAGTAACCTGAGCTTTGACAAGCCCAAAAACATTAACTTGTGAGATAAGAAATCACTATCTGACAAAAACTGATAGGAAAAATGAAAAATAAGATGGCAAATACTAGTTGTAGACCCACTTCTCACACCCTATAACAAAATAAGTCAAAATTGTACATGATTTAAACATAAAGTGTGACATTGTAGATAATTTAATAGACCAAGAATAGCTCTATTTGTCAGACCTATGGAAAAGGAAGAAATGTATAACCAAGCATGTAATAGAGCACATTATGAATTATAAAATAGATTGAAAAGTTTTTTCACTGATAAAATCAATGCTGCCAAAATTAGAAGGAAAACAGAAAGATGAGAAGCATTTTTACTGTTAAGAATTTTGATAAAGGTCTTATTTCTGTAATATATAATATATAGAGAATTGCATCAAATTCATAAGGTTACAAATCATTCCCAAATTGATAAATTATCAAAGAAGATAAATAGACAATTTTCAAATGAAGAAATTAAGGTTATATATAATCATATGAAAAAATGTTCCAAATCATTATTGATTAGAGAAATGTAAATTAAAGCAGCTATGAGGTATCACCTCACACTATTCAGATTGGTTAAGATGTAAAATAGGGAAAATGATCAGTGATCAAGGGGTTGTGGGAGGATTGTGATATTAATGAATTGCTGGTGGAGTTGTGTGCTAATTCAACCATTGTGGAGAGCAATATGGAACTACTGACCAAAGAGCAAGAAAACTTATACACTTTGACCCAACTATACCAATTCTAGGCCTAAATCCTGAAGAAATATTAAAAAATGGAACAAACTCCACATGTTCCAAAATAGTTATAGCAGCTTTATTTTTGTAGTGGCAAAAAATTGGAAATTGAGTGGATGCCAATTAAATGGGAAATGGTTGAACAGGTTATGGTATGTTGATATTACGGAATAATACTGTTCCATAAGAAACCATAGATGGTTGGACTCTAGAGAAGTATGGGAAGAGTTACAGAATGTGCTGCAAAAGGAAAGGAGAAGAACCTACAGAAGTTTGTACAAATTAACAGCATTGTGAGTTGATCAACTTTGATGAATGCAATTGTTCTCAGCAGTTCAAAGAGCTAGGACAAGCCTATTAGACTGGCTATAAACAACATTATCCCCTTTCAGAGGAAGAAAAAACAAAACAAAAAAAAGAAATCAAAAAAAGACCTTCAGAATCTGATGTACCCTATATTCACATTTTAAAAAAATTTGCATTTATTTTCCATATCCTATTTTGTTTAATTTGTCAAATGACTAATGTATAAACATTTTCAAGACAAATCTGTATCTATCATATTCATTAGATTGCTTGCTGTTGAAGGATGGGTAAGTGGGAAAAACGGGTCTAAGTAAATAATGTAACTTAAAAATATTTGTGCATATGGATGATTGCTGATAAAATTTCATAACATATAACTGGGAAAATAAAATGTTAATTAAAAAGTTTTCAGGTTGTTTGAAAGTCATGACTGGGAAAAAACCCTAGATTTCATTTATTCAAGAAACAATCCAGGCCTTGGTTAGAGCCATGATGGTGGCATAAAATCAGAATTTCCCCAGAATTCCTCTCCCCCAAAACTCCAAAAGCTAGAAATTATTATGACTCTAGTAAAAATTTAGAGGGGCAGAACCCACAGAAAGACAGAGTGATACATTTTCCAAGTCCAAGATAACTTAGAAGTTCTGCAGGGAAAGGTGTGTTTCACTAGGAAATGGGGGATAGGGCTTGGGAAAAGAAAAACATCTTCTCAGTGCAACCCAGCACAACCCAGTCCAGAGATCATCAGCAACAGCTTAAAGGGGCAGTGAGAGAACTCTGCTATACAAGAATGTTTGTAGAGTGAGAAGCACCTGCCACAGAAAATGCAGTGAGAATATGGAGATAATTGCCTGCATCCTCAGAGATGGTAAGGGGTCAGGGAAGTCTGCAGAGATTTCTCTTCTCTCCTTCAGGGTAGTACTCTGTTGCTAGCTGACATGTAGAATGAGCTTGCAGTTTGGGCTTCCAAACTAAACAGCAAGGCTGGATCCCTCATTAAAGCCCCTGGGCAAAGGGAAGTACAGGGGTCATCTACATATCAAAGCACAGGCAAGAGCACATAAGAACTTGGAGGAATAATGTTCCCTGTGGGATCCCCCCCCCAAAAAAAAATGCCCAAAGCTTCAGAAAGTGCTGTCTTAGGCTGAGGAAATGTGTAAACAATGGAAAAAGAAGAATCTGACTATGGAGAATTACTTTTGTCCCAATGAAGATTAAAAAACTTACTCAGATGATGACAAAATCAAAGCTTCCATATCCAAAACCTCCAAGAGAAAAAGAAAATAGGCTCAGATCCTTTTCAGATCAAAATACAATAAAAATCACATGCAATAATGGGGCAAGGAGAGATAGACCTAAACTTGATTGAAAACTAAATAGCTTCATTTTAAAGAATTATTGGACCAAACAACAAATTATAGAAAGAATTGATTTTAGCCTAGATAATGACAATACCAAGACAACATACCAAAACTCATGAGATACAGCCAAGGCAGTTGTCAGGGGTTATATAATACTTTTAAATGATTACATGAATTAATTGAAGAAAGAAGAAACCAATAATATGAACATACAACTATAAAAATGAGAGAAAGAAAAATTAACCCCCCCAATTAAATACCAAATTGGAAATTCTAAAAATTAAAGGAGAATTGAATAAAATTGAAAGCATGAAAACTAATGAATTAATAAATGAAACCAAGAGTTGGTTTTATGAAAAAGAAAGCAAAAGAATTGATAAAATTCTGGTTATTTTAATTTAAGAAAAGAAAGTAGAAAACCGATTTAGCAGTATCATAAATGAAAAAGATGAACTCAACACCACTGAGGTAGTATTAAAGTAAAAAGGCAGAATTATTTTACTCAACTGTAGGTTAATAAATTTCATAATCTAAGTCGAATGTATGAATATTTACAAAAAGTATAAGTTGCCCAGGTTAAATGAAGAGAAAATTAAATATTTAATTAATCCTTTCTCAGAAAAAGAAATTCAACAAACCATTATTGAACTATAAGAAAAATTATCCAGAGCCAGATATATTCTATGAAAC
The DNA here is from genome assembly GCF_037893015.1 of Macrotis lagotis. NCBI lineage: Eukaryota > Metazoa > Chordata > Mammalia > Peramelemorphia > Peramelidae > Macrotis > Macrotis lagotis. The sequence goes on along the minus strand of NC_133662.1, from coordinate 101,877,330 downwards.
ATTTAAGGAATATTTTTTTCCAATTCTATACCAAGTCTTTGGCTAAATAAATGAGGGTGAAACTCAGCCTAACTCTTTCTATGATACCAATATACTGCTGATTTCTAAATCAGGAAGAGTCAAAACAAAGTAACAAAATTATAGACCTAACTTTGTTATGAATATAGATGGGAAAATATTAAATAAAATCTTAGTAAAGTGATTACAGCAACTTATCATTCTGATAATACCCTATGAGAAAGCAGGAGTTATACCTGGGATACAGGGTAGGTTCAATATTAGAAAAATTTTAGTTTATTTACCAATATGAATATCATACCTATCAGAAATCATATGATTATATCAATAGATGCTGAAAAAGCCTTTGACAAAATACAACACTGATTCCTACTGAAAATACTAGAAAGCATGGGAATAAATGCATTATTCCTTAGAATGTTAAGCAATATCTAACTGAAACCATCAACAAGCATTATATGCAATGGGGATAGGCTAGAGGTGTTACCAGTAAGATCAAGGATGAAACAAGGATGCCCATTATCACCAGTACTATTTAATATTGTATTATAAATTATAGCATCAACAATAAGAGAATAAAAATGAATTGAAAGAATTAGAATTGGTAAGGATGAGTTAAAATTCTCACTCTTTGCAGATGACATGATGGTATACCTAAAGAATCCCCAAGAATCATCTAAAAACTGCTAGATACAATTAGCAACATTAGGAAAGTTGCAAGATATAAAATAAAACCTCATATATCCTCAACATTTCTAGATATTACTAGAAAGATACAGCAGCAAGAGGCAGTAAGAGAAATTCAATTCAAAATAACTTTAGACAATAGAAAATACTTGAGAGTATATCTGCCTTAGCAGACTCAGAAATTCTATGAAAATAACTACAAAACACTTCTCTCACAAATAAAATCAAATTTTTAAAGGTAACTGGGCAAATATCAACTCTTTGTGGATAGTCCAAGAAAATTTAATAAAAATGGCAATTCTACATACATTGAACTACTTATTTAGTGCCTTATCAATGAAAATTCAAAAAAAATACTTTAATGAGTAAGAAGAATTATAAGCAAATTCATATGGATAAATAAAATGTCAAAAATTTCTAGGGATTCAATGGAAAAATGTGCAAAAGAAGGAGGTTTAGCCCTACCTGATCTAAAGTTATATTACAAAGTATCAGTCATCAAAACTGTCTGGTATTGACTAAGAAATAGAGTGGTGGATCAGTGTAATGGACTAGATGCAACAGATGAAAATGATTATAGTAATCTGCTGTTTGATAATCACAAAGATTCCAACTTTCGGGATAAAAAATTTCTCTTTGATAAAAACTGCTGGGAAAATTGGAAGTTAGTATGGCAGAAACTCAGATTAAGCCATCACCTAATACCTTTTACCAAGATATGATCAAAATGGATATAGCATTAAATATAAAAGAAAGTATTATAAGGACACTAGGAGATCAAGGAATAGTTTACCTGTCAGATCTGTGGAAAAGGAACCAATTTATGATCAAGGAAGTGATTTAGAACTTTTTTTGGATATTTTTGGTTACATTAAATTAAAAAATTTTCCACAGACGAAATCACTGTAACCAAGATTTTAAAAATGTAGTAAATTGGAAAATAATTTTTAAAACTAATACTTCTGACAAATGGCTAATGTGTACGGTGGAGCCAAAATGGTGACAGGAGAAGAATCTGTCTTAGGTGCCCTCTCTCAAAACTTATAAAATAAAAACTCTAACTTATTGTTGAGAGACAGAAGCCACAGAGGGTTCAGTTGAGGCAGGTTCCCAGCCCAAGGTAACATGGAAAATAGCAGAAAGGCTTAGCTCCACAATTTTAGAGGGGCAGCCAGCCAGAGTCAAGGAACTTCAGTTTCCCAGAAGCAGCCCCAGGGAACTGGGAGCCATGGGTCATGGGACTATAGGCAGTTTCCTGGCCTACACACAGGGAGCACTGGGCTCAACTTGAAAGATCAGCTGGGGGACCTCTTCCAGAGTGAGCCCATGAAGCCCAGTCCTCAGGCCACACTGCAAGCAGCTTGGCTGGGGCAGCCCAGATCCACAAATGGGAAGCAGGCAGAGCCCCCAGGCTTTAGTGCACATCCTAGGTAGGGGAGTAGAGGGAGACTTCCAGGTACTGTCCTCTATCCCTGGAACAAGATTCTGGGGATGTGACCACATTCAGATCCTGATCACAGTCTATGCTGCCCCATAGAAGAGCAGCCCTCCCCCACCTCAGCCCCATGGCAGAGGGATACACTTGTGGTCATTCACAGACCAGGAGGGAAGACAGAGCTTCACACACTGAGATCCTTGGGGGGAGTGTGGCAATAATACTCAAAATCTCAGGAAGCACCCCAAAACCAGGCATAAGCTGGGAAAATGAGTAAACAGAGAATAAAGAGGAACGCCATTGAGAAATACTTTGTCTATGATCCCAAGAAGGATCAAAATATTCAGTCGAAAAATGAGGAAGTCCAAGCTCTTGCATCTAAAGAATTCAAGAAATATAGAAGTTAGGCACAGGCTATGACAGAGCTCAAAAAAGATTTTGAAAATCAAGTCAGGGAGACAGAAGAAAAATTGGGAAAAGAAATGAGAGATGGAGGAAAAACATAAAAAAAGAGGGCAGCAGCTTAGTCAAGGAGATTCAAAAAAATGCTGAAGAAAATAACATGTTAAAAACCAGCATAGGTCAAATGGATAAATCAGTTCAAAAAGTTATTGAGGAGAAGAATGATTTAAAAAGCAGAATTGGCCAGATGGAAAAGGAGATAAGAAAGCTCTCTAAGGAAAACAAATCCCTCAGATTTAGAATGGAGCTGAAGGAAGCTGCTGACTTTACAAGAAGTCAGGACATAATACTTCAAAACAAAAAGAATGAAAAATTAGAAAAAAAATATGAAATATCTCATTGAAAAAACAACTGATCTGGCAAATTGACTCAGGAAAGATAATTTAAAAATCATTGGGATACCTGAAAGTCATGATCAGGAATAGAGCCTTGACATAATTTTACCATTTTTCAAGAATTCCTACAGAAAAATTGCCTAGATATCCTAGAAGCAGAGAACAAGATTGAGAGAATCTACTGATCTCCCCTGGAAAGAGATCCATAAAAAAAATTCCACAGGAATATTATAGCCAGGTCCCACAACTCCCAAATCAAAGAGAAAATATTACAAGCAGCCAGAAGGACACAATTCAAACATCATGGAGCTGCAGTCAGGATCACACAGGGCTTAGCAGCAACTACATTGGAAGCTCATAGGGCTTGGAATGCAATATACCGGAAGGCAAAAGAGCTTAGAATACAGCCAAGAATGAACTACCCAGCAAGGCTGAATGTCCTCTTCCAGGGAAAAAGATGGACTTTCAATGAACCAAGGGAATTTCAAATGTTCCTTTTGGAATGGCCAGAGCTGAACAGAAGATTTGATCTTCAGATACAGGACTCAGGTGAAGCATGGAGATTGGAGGAGAGGGAGGAAATATGAGGGACTTAATGAGGATGAACTGCATGTATTCCTGCATAGAAAAATGACACTGATAATACTCATATGAACCTTCTCAGTTAATAGAGCAGGGCAGTGGGGTTAGTGTAGCTTGCCCAGGGTTGCAGAGCTGGGTAATATCTGGGTATCTGGGGCCAGATTTGGGCTTAGGTGCTCCTCACTCCAGGGCTAGTGCTCCATCCAATGTGCCACTTAGCTGCCATTATTACTTCTATTATCATTATTATTATTATTAATAATAATAATAATAATAATATTTTAACTTTTTCCTCTTTATTGCTCATGAGGGTCTATATATTTTCAGGGGGAGGGGGTTGTGCTTACTCTTAAACAAGACAATTTTAATAATGTATAAATACATCATTTGAACAAGAATAAAATAAATATAAATTTTAAAAATTGGCTAATTTCTAAACTATACAGGGAACCGATTCAAATTAAAAAAAAAAGCCAATCCCCAGCTGAAAAATGGTTCACGGATATGCGGAGGCAATGTACAGATGAGGAAATCAAATATGATCCATAGTCATATAAAAAGTTTCTCTTAATCATTACTTTTTAGAGAAACGAAAGTTAAAGCATCTCTGAGGTACCACCTCACATCTCTCAGACTGGCCAATATGAACAGCATGAACAATGGTAAATGTTGAAAGGGATGTGTGAATTCTGGGACACTAAAGCCCTGTTGGTGCTGCTGTGAAATATGATTTTATCCTGTAATAACACTACTTGGTCTATAACCTGAAGAGATCATGAAAAAGGGTAAAATCTTCATTTGTATGAAAATATTCATAGCAGCTCTGTCTGTGGTGGCAAAGAACTGGAAATTGACTGAATGTCCCTCACCTGGGGAATGACTGAACAAATTGTGGTATATATACAGTATGGAACACTGTTGTTCTATTAGAAAACAGGAGTGATGACAATTTATAGAAGCCTGCAGCAATTTGCATGAACTGTTGCTGAGTAAGATGAGCAGAAGCAGAAGAACATTGTATATCCTAACTGTAATATAGGCTTTGTTATTAATGTTAATGGATTTTCTTTTCATAAGTGGAATAATCAGAGACAATTTTGGGCTATCTCCAATGGAGAATAACACCTGTATCCAGAGAAAGATTTATGGAGTTTGAACAATGACCAAACGCTGTTACTTTTAATTAAAAGAAACTTATTTTATTATGTAATGTTTCTATCTCTTACATTTTATTTAATTTTTCCTTAAGGATATGATTTCTTTCTCAACACATCCAATTTAGATCAACATATAACATGGAAACAAAGTAAAGTCTAACAGACTGAATTCTGTTGTTTGGATGGAAATGAGATTAGGGAAAAAAGTGTAAAACTAAAAAATAAATAAATAATTCTTTTTATAAAGTACCTAGAAACTAGTAAACTTGCAGAGATTGGATAAATACAAAAATAAAAGATTGAAAAATAAAACGTAAGTTCTTAGGAGAGATACCAATCAAAATGAAGAAAAATAAATAAGAATGTAAGATAATAAAAAAAGAAAAAATGTTCTACATTATTATTGAATAGAGAAATGCAAATAAAAACAACTCTGAGGTACCTCACACCTGTCAGATTGGCTTAAATGTCAATAAAAGCAAGTGATCAATGTTGAAGAGCCTTTTGGTAGACTGGGAAAGTAATACAGTATTGATGGAATTCTGAACTGATTTAGCCATTCTGAAGAGCAGTTGAGAACTATGTCCCAAAAGCAATCAAATTGCACATACTGTTTGATTTGACAATTCCACTACTATATCTTTAACCCAAAGAGATTTTTAAAAATGAGACACATTTCATTTTCGCAAATTTATTTACTACAGCACTTTTATATTGGAAAAGATTTAGAAAATGAGGGGAATGTCCATCTATCCAGGGAAGGACTGAATAAGTAATTGTATATGATTATGATGGAGAAGTTCTTTAAGAACCCATGAAGAGACAGACTTTAGAAAAGCCTGGAAAGTTTTGCTAAAACTGATGCTGAATGAAGTGAACAGACCCAGGGAAAAAATATATATGTTAACAGCAAGATTGTGAGATGATCAACTATAATGACTATGGCCTCTCTCAGCAATTCTAGGATCAAGTATGATCCTGAGAAAGTTGTTATGGGAAATGTCATTAAAATCCAGAGGAAAAAAATAAAAGCAAAAACAAAAGCCTCTAGTCTAAATACAGAACCAAGCTTACTGTGTTCAATTTTAGCAGTTCTATTTGTTTATTTTTTTTTAGGTTTTTGCAAGGCAAATGGGGTTAAGAGGCTTGCCCAAGGCCACATAGCTAGGTAATGATTAACTGTCTGAGGACAGATTTGAACTCAGGTCCTCCTGACTCCAGGGCTGATGCTCTATCCACTGCATGACCTAGCTTGCCCTAGTTCTTTTTTTTTTCAAATTTTTGCAAGGAAAATGAGGTTACATGGCTTGTCCAAGGCCACACAGATAGGTAATTATTAAGTGTCTGAGGCTGGATTTGAAATCAGGTACTCCTGACTCCAGGGCGACTGCACCACATAGCCTCCCCATCTAGTTCTTGTTATTTATAAGATGGTTTACTGTCATGGTGAGAGGAGAGGGAAGCAAGGATGATAGAAATATATAGAACTAAAAACTTTGTAAAAGAAGGAATGTATAAACTTTTGCATGTAATTGGAAAAAATAAATGAATTTTTAAAAAGTAAATAAATGTACTTTTTTCTCCCACAGAAGAAAATGGCATTTTTCAAAAGAATGAACATGTATTATCATAAAAAACTTCGTAATCATGTGTAAAAAATATGAAATGCATCCTTTTTAGATAAGACAATAAAAATTACTTATACTAAAGGGAATGGAAATGTAGCCCAAAAATTAATTGAAAACTAAAGAGCCTTAGGGTAAAGAAGGAATGCATCAAGCAATTCTGAGAAATAATTTCATCAAAGATAATGACAATAATAAAACTACACACCAAAACTTATGTGATACAGTCTAAAGAATTCCTAAAGTAAATTTTATTTCTCTCAGTGCATGCATGAATATAAAAGAAATGTTCAATGAATTAGTCATGCAGTTTAAAAAGATAAGAAAAAATTAAAAATGCCCCATCAAATACAAAATATGAAATTCTTAATATAAGAGGAAATATTAATAAAACTGAAGGAAACTAATGAACTAACAAATGACCTAAGGGTTGGTTTTTCAAAAACAAAATCAACAAAATAGATAATTTAATTGAAAAAGAAAGAAGAAAGCCAAATTAACTGTACCAAAAATGAAAAGAAGGATTTCACCTCCAATGAAGAGAAAATGAAAACAATAATTTGGAATTATAACCAACTCTATGTCAATAATTTTGACAATCTAAGTTAAATTGATGAATATTTACTAAAATATGAATTACCCAGATAGAAGAGGAAATAAATATTTAAATAATGATCCTTAAAAAAGACATTGAATAAAACAGCATGAATTCCATAATGATAAAAAAATCTAAGGAAAGATGGATTTATAAATGTTTTATATCAAATATTTCAAGAAAAATTATTTCTTATGTTATATAAAATATTTAGAAATATAGGAAAAGTAGTTCTAACTTCCCTTTTATGTCACAAATATGGCATAGTAACCTAAACCAGGAAGAGCCAAAACCTAAAAGAAAATTATAAGTGTTTCCCTAATGGACATTGATGCAAAAATTTTAGATAAATTATAAAACTGATGTTTCAGCAATTTATCATCAGAATAATACACTAAATCAAGTGGTATTTGAACCAGGAATACAGAACTGTTTCTGTATTAGAAAAAATTATCAACATATGCAACCACATCAACAACAAAATAACAAAATCTTATGATCATCTCAATAGATACAAGAACAGTTTTAAAGACAAATGGCACTCATAACTATTAAAAAAAACTTCATAAGAGGGTTGACTAAGTGGTGCAGTGGATACAGCACCGGCCCTGGAGTAGAAGTACCTGAGTTCAAATCCAGCCTCAGACACTAAATAATTACCTAGCTGTGTCACCTGGAGCGAGCCACTTAACCCCATTGTAAAAAAACTAAAAAAACAAAAACAAAAACTTCATAAGAGATCAAAGGGAAGAAAATGTAGTTCTCCTTTAGATGATAAGATGTTTGTATTTAAAACTACCACAAGAATTATAACTAATGATATAAACCAATATTATTCCCAATAAGATCATGAGTGAAACAAAGCTGCACATTATCTCTATTTTTATTCAATATCATACTAGATTATCAGGCAAGAAAAAGAAATTAACAAAATTTGTATAGTCAATGTGAAAGCAAAATTATCACTCTTTGTACCTGACATGGAAAGAATCATAGATAAATCAAGTAAAATTTCTTGAAGCAATGAACAACTTTATCAAAATTTTAGGATATATAATAAACCCACAGAAATCATCTACATCTTTATATATTACTAAATAATCCACCAAGAAATTGTTTGCTGTGAAATCTATGAAGAAAAAATGAATTTATTATAAAGCAAAAGATAGAAGGAATTATTTAATACAAAAGTAATAAGTTTGATTAAATTAAATTGGAAAGGTCTTGTAAAAACAAGACCAATATATCAAGATTAGAAGCAACACAGAAATCTGGGGAATAGTTTTCATAGACAAAGTTTCTTTTAAAGGTCTCATTTATAAAATATGCATAAAATCAAATCAAATTCATATAAAAATGAAATCATTCCCAAATTATCAAAGGGCTGAAGAGGAAGGTTTTAGATGAAAAGAAATTAAAGTTATCTTTAGTCATAAAAAATATTCTAAATAGGGAGCAGCTAGGTGATGCAGTGGATAGACCACTGGCCCTGGAGTCAGGAGTACCTGAGTTCAAATCCAGCCTCAGACACTTAATAATTACCTAGCTGTGTGGCCTTGGCCAAGCCACTTAACCCCATTGCCTGCAAAAGCTCAAAAAAGTACTCCAAATCACTGTTGATTTGGATAATGAAAATGAAAGTAACTTTGAGGTACAATCTCACACCTATGAGATTGGCTAATATATAACAAAAAAGGAACAAAATCAATATTGGAGAGGTTACAGGGAAAATGGTACATTAATGCACTGTTGTTGGAATTATAAACTGATTCAACCATTCTGGAAAACAATGAACTTAAGAATACCACTACTATGTTGGTACCCGAAAGAGACAAAAAAAGGAAGTGAAACCCACATGTATAAAATTATTCATAACAGCTCTGTGGTGGTAAAAACTTAGAAATTGTGAGATGCAGGGCAGCTAAGTGACACAGTAGATAGAGCACCAGTTCTGGAGACAGGACGACCTGAGTTCAAATCCAACTTCGGACAATTAATGATTGCCTAACTTTGTGATATTGGGCTAGTCATTTATCTTCATTGTCTCAAATAAATAAATAAATAACAAGACTCAAGAAATACATAAAAAGGTAGACAGAAAGAAAAAAAAATACTGCATAAGACAAAATTGTTTACGTTCCTCATAGGTAGACTGTTTGCAGCTAAGGAGAATTGTATTTCTATTAGGAAGCTTGAACAGAAAACACTTAGACAAAAGGTGTGGGTATAAGATGATTATGTTGATATTTGTAACTGAAGAATTGTATTCCTTTTAGGAGAGTTGAAAGTTGTATACCATATTACCCCATATATAAAGCTCACCTTATTTCAAAAAATTTGGGGTCTAAAATCTGGGAGCAGCTTAAAGAATGTTTGAAGATATTTTTTACTTCTGTTTCCCTCTTTTTTTTTTGCTTTTGTTGTCTTTGCACCATTGTTTCACATGTTACCAATATATTAGGGTATATTTTGCCATTTTCTTCCCAGAAATGGCTCAGAAAAGATTTTTTTGTACAGTGCTGAATTTAACTACAAAGTGATGCAGTGTGCAAAAGTGAATGGCAATGGTGCTGAATGTAAGTTTGGTCATTCTCCAAATGAGAAAACAATCCAAGACTGACTACAGGAAGAAGGAAGCCTTTTAAAAACAACACAGCAGAAGGAGGTTATGAGAGACATGTCAGCAAAATGACCTGAGTTAGAGTGGGAATTGAAGAGATGGATTGAAGAGCAAAGGGAGTGTGGAATTCCTGGGTCCACAAATAATTGTTCAGCAGGAGGCAAGAATTGCTGATGAAAAAGAAGTGACTGATTTCAAAAGTAGGACACAATTGGTGCTGCAGATTCATGAAAAGGAAGAACTAAGAATACATAAACACACCCGATTTTGCCCAAGGAGTGCTTCTGGTCAACCCCAGACCAGAAAACAGGCAGGAGAGCAGGCATAGCCTCTCCTAAGGCATGGATTCATTATTAAACAAAGATAAGGATAAGGTAATGGATGGCAGTTTTGACAGTGATGAGGAATTGTATGAATTTAATGGTGAATAAAATTTGAGTTCAATACATTTATGTAATTTCAAATATCGGGCCCCCAAATTAAGTTGCATCCTATATATGGGAGGATAATTCATTGGGAAATAGGGTACTTAGAGAGTGCTGGTATAAGTTATGAAAAAATACATGAAACATACTGAAAGAGAAAAAGACAGAAGTAAAAGAAGGTAATAAAATCACAAGAGCCAGAAAGGATCCTTTTCAGAAGAAAGAAAGAAGGATGAGCATTGAATGAATTTTGCTCTCAATAGATTTGGTTTAAATTTGTAGTAATTCTCCTTCACAATTAGGTTTAGAAAATAATCCTTTTCTACAAGGAAATATAAGGGGAAGGGAAAGAAAAAGGGAAGAAAGGGCTGATAGAGGAAAGAAGAAAAATGATAAGGGAAAGAAATAAAATAGCAGGGACTGAAAGGAGAGCATTTTGAGAGGCAGCAATGAAAAGCAAACACTTGTAAAAAGTGGTAGCTATCTTAACTTCAGACAAAGCAAAAGCAAAACCAGATCTAATTGAAAAGGTTAATGAAGAAAATTACAACTTCCTAAAAGGTAATGTAGACAATAAATTTATATCAATATTAAACATTTATGATCCAAGTAGAATAGTATTCAAATGCTCAGAGGAGAAGTTAAATGAGTTGCAGGAAGATAAGGACAAGAATACATTAGACCTCAGCCTCCCTGTCAAAGAAGTAGATAAATCTAACCACAAAATATAATATGAAAGCTTAGAAGTTGAATAGAATTTTAGAAAAGTTAGATATAAGAGAAATCTGGAGAAAATTGAATAGACAAACAATTATGCCTTCTTCTATTGCAATACAACACATATACACTAAATTTGATCATGCATTGGTATAGAAAAATTTCACATTTAAATACAGAAAGGTAGAAGCTTTAAATGCATTCTTTTCAGGTCATGATGCAATAAAAATTTCATATTACAAAATTGCCTAACAAGATAGACTAAAAAGGAATTAGAAACAATTTAACATGAATATATGTGTTAAAGAACACCTCATATAAGCAATCAACACTTTCATCCTAGACAATGGCAATTATTCAACAACTTATCAAAACTAGTGGGATGCAACCAATGCAATTATTATGAAGAATTTAATATTTCTAAATGCTCACATGAACAAATTATAGAAAGAGGAAGTCAATGAATTGATCAAGCTAGACAAGGAACAATTTTAAATTCCCCTACTAATTATCGGATTAGAAATACTGAAAAAGGCATAATTAATAAAATTGAAGCAAGAAAATTATTGATCTAATTATAATGTTATGAGTTCATGTTTTTGAAGAAAAACAAACCAACAGCTCAAGTTTTGGTTAATTTGATACTAAAATGAAATAAGAAAACCAAATGATCAGATTTAAAAATGAAAAGAGTGAACTCGCCACCAATGAGGACATAATCACAGCATTAATTTGGTGTTATTTTGTCAAATTACATAAAAATATATCTGATAATATTAGTAAAATGCATGGATATTTACAAGATATTAAATTGCACAGCTTAAAAGAAGAGCAATTTCAATAATTAAAAGATCTCATTTCAGTAAAAAATAGATATTGAACAAGCAATCAACAAATTCCCAAACAAAACAAATCACTAAGGCCGGATGGATTTTCAAGTGTATTCTATCAAATATCTAATGAAAAATTATTTCCCCTTTTATATAACTATCTAAAGAAATAGGAAAAGGAGTTATGTCAAATCCCCTTTATAACAGAAAAGTAGAGAGCGAAATTATAGACCAATTTTCCTAATAAATATGGCTGCAAAAACTTTAATAAAATATTAACAAAAAATTAAAAGCAAGTTATCACAAGGATAAGATAATATTATTAGGTATGATTTATAACAGGAATGTAGAAGTGGTTCAACATAAGGAAAACAATCAGCATCATTGACCATAGCAGTAAGGATACATACCATTATTTCAATATATGACGATCAAGTTTTGACAAAATATAGAACCCATTCCTAGAGAAAATAGAAATAAATGGAGTTTTCTTTAAAATGCTCAGCAGTATTTTTATTAAATCACCAGCAAGCACTACATGGAATAGTGATTAGCTAGAAGCATTACCAGTTAGGTCAGCTATCAAACAAGTGTGCCCATTCTCAACATTTTTAGTCAATACTGTATCAGAAGTACTAATTTTAGCAATGAGACTAAAAAGAAATTGAAGTAATTAAATATTCAATGAGAAAAAAACACTTGCTCTTTGCAAATGATATGATGATATACAAAGAGAATATTAGAAGTCAATTACAATTTTTATCTAATAATTAATTAGCAAAGTTATATTATATAAAATCCTCACATAAATCATCTGCATTTCCATTACTAACAAAGCCAAATGCAACCAAAAGGGAAAAAATAAATTGAAAGTAACTGTAAACAATATAAAATCTTTAGGAATATAACTCCGAAGACAAACTCAGGAATTATATGAAGAATATTACATAACACTTTTCAAACAGGTAAAGTAGAATCTAAATAACTGGAAAATGTCAGTTATAAGTAGGGTGAAATAATATAGTAAAAATGACACTTCTGCATAAATTAAATCATTTATTCAGTGCCTTACCAATCAAACTGAAAAAAAAAAATTTATAATATTTTTTTAAAAACGTGCTAAATGTTTTTGAGATTCATCCATATACATATGTATATTTTTAATTTACAAAATTTTCATCCACACTCCCTTCCCATCTCCTCCCCTCAGCAGCTAACAATCAGGTTACAACATTAACATTTAACATTTGTGTTAAACATGCTTATAAATTAATCATTTTTGGTATGGGGAATTAGGATTAAAGGAAAGGAACACATAGGACATCATTCTTCATCAGTGAATGAAGTGTTAATCGAATTCCAAAGGATTTTTTGGGTTTCATTTTCTTATGTTTACTTTTTTTTCCTTCTTCTGAAGGGGGTTAGCATTGTCCATATCTGATCTAATAGAGTTGATTTAGCTCTCTGAACACTAACAGGAACTCTCTCCATCAAAGTTGATCATCTCACAACGTTGTTGTTATTGTGTAGAATATTCTCTTGGTTCTTGTCCCTTCATATAATATTAAATTCCGTAATTCATTCCATACTTCTCTAGAGTCCTGACATTTATGGTTTCTCTTTGATTTTAAATTTATTTATTTATTTATTTTCATCAATATGAACATGCATGTTTTTAGGTTACAATTTTTTTTCCACCCTCACTCGCCCTCTTCCCCCAAAAGTGGTCAGCTTAATGTTATGCATACTTATTTTGGATAAACATGTTTACATATTAGTCATTTTATGTTTGAGTAATTAGGATTAAGAGAAAGAAGTATATGAGAAAATTTTACAAAGTGTTCATCAGATTTTGAAGGGTTGGTTTTTCTTTTGTTTTGTTTCTTCCCCCTCTGGATGGGGATAACACTGTCAATAGCCAGTCTAATACAGTTAGCCTAGATCTATGAACTAATGAGAGGACAGCAGCAAGGATGATCATCTCACAATGTTATTGTTAATATTTACATTTTTCTCTTGGTTCTCCTCCCTTCACTCAGCATCAGATCCTGCAAGGTATTCCATGATTCTCTAGAGACTGACCATTTATGGTTTCTTATAGAACAGTAATATTCCATGGTATTCATATACCATAACTTGTTTAGCTGTTCTCCAATTGATAATCATCCCCTCAAATTCCAATTTTTTGCTGCTACAAAAAGTGGTGCTGTGAAAATTTTGTAACACATAAAACTTTGCCCATTTTTTATAATTTCTTCTGGGTATAGAACTAGAATTGGAATTGCTGGGTCAAAGGATAAGAACAGTGTTATAGCTTTTGGTGTATGGTTCCATATTGGTATCCAGAAGGCTGGAGTCATTCACAACTCCATCAGTAATGCATCAGTGTCCCAATCCTCTCACAACCTCCCCAGCATTGATCATCTTCCTTTTTTCTTCATTTTGGCCAAAGTTTGAGGTGATACTTCAATGCTGTTTTAATTGGCATTTCTCTTATTTATTTTTTTATTTGCAGCCATTTGTACATGCATAATTCCAAGTTCCAAAATGTCTCTTCACCCTTCCTTCCCACCCCACTCTCCTCAGTAGGGAACAATCACATTAACATTTTGCATGCATATTTTGTAAAACAAAATTACAAATTGGTAATTTTTGGCATGAGGAATTATGATTAAGGGAAAGAGATGCATAAGAAATACTTCATAAAGTGTACATCAAATTCAGTATGGGTGTTTTTTTTTTTTCCTGGGAGTTTTGTTTGGTTTTGTTTTCCTTCCTCTGATTGGTAATAATATAGTCCATAACCAGTCTAATACACTTGTCCTAACTCTCTGGACTATCAAGAAGAGTTGCTTCCATCTGTTCATCAAATAATGTTCTTGATCTGTACATTGCTCTCATGACTCTATTGCCTTCATCCAGCATCAAATTTCATAGGTCTTTCCATTGTTCTCTAGAGTCTAACCATTTATGGTTTCTTATACAAGAATAATATTCGATAGTATTCATGTACCATAAATTGTTTAGCCATTCCACAATTGATGAGGGTCCCCTCAATTTCTGATTTTTTTTCCCACAGAAAGAGCTACTATGAATATTTTAGAACATGTAGGACTTTTCCCAATTTTTTTTACAATTTCTTCTGGATATAGTCCTAGAGTTGGAATTGCTGGGTAAAATGATATTATTTTTTATTGCTCTTTGGGTATAGTTTCATATTGCTCTCCAGAAAGATTGGATATATTCACAACTCTACCAGCAATGCATCAATATCCAAATTCTATCACAACCTCTCCAACATTGATCATCTCCCTTTTTTATCATCTGGGCTAATATAATAGGTATGAGATGATACCTCACTGTTGTATTAATTTGCATTTCTCTAACCAATAATGATTTGGAGGATTTTTTTTGATATGATTAAAAATATCTTTAATTTTTTCATTTGAAAACTATCTGTTCATATCCTCTGACCAATTATCAATTGGGGAATGACTTGTGATTTTTATAAATTTGATGCATTTCTCTATTTTAGAAATGAGACTTTTTCAGAACTTCTGGTTGTGAAGATTGTTTCCCACCTTTTTCCTTTCCTTCTCATTTTGGCAGCATTTTTTTATTACTGCAAAATTTTTTAAACTAAAATAGATAAAAATAATTCATTTTGCAGTTTATAATGTGCTCTAAATCTTGTTTTGTCATAAATTTATCCATTTTCCATGGATCATATTCATGGAGTTTTTTTTTTTTTGGTCTATTAATTTATCTATGGTATCACGATTTATGTCTAAATCCTGTACTCATTTTGACTTTATTTTGGTATAGGGTGTGAGATATGGAACTATGTCTAATTTTAGCCATACTTTTTTCCAGTTTTCCCAACAATTTTTTGACAAATGGTGAGTTCTTATCCCAGAGGCTGATATCTTTGGGTTTGTCAAATAGCAGAAGGCTGTAGTTATTGAATGCAGTTTCTTCTGAATTTATCTAATCCTCTGATCCATTGCTCTTTTTCTTAATAAGTACCAGGCTATTTTGATGACTTCTGCTTTATAGTATAGTTTTAGATCTGGTAGATCTACACCACCTTCCTTTTGCATTTTTCCCATTAGTTCCCTTGCCATTCTTGTTGCTTCAGATGAATTTTGTTACTCTTTTTTCTGGCTTAGTGAAGTGGTTATTTGGTAATTTTGTTGGTATGGCACTAAATAAGTAATTTAATTTGGGTACAATTGTCATTTTTATTACACTAGTTTGAACTAATCATGAGCAATTGATGTTTTTCCAATTATTTAAATTTGACTTTATTTGGGAGAGAAGTACTTTATAAATCTGTTCATATAGTTTCTGGTTTTTTTTTGGGGAGATAGATTCCCAAATATTTAATGTTGTCTGCAGTTACTTTAAATGGAGTTTCTCTTTCCATCTCTTGCTCTTTGGCTTTATTTTTCATACATAGACAAGCTAATGATTTATATGCATTTATTTTATATCTGCTACTTTGCTGAAGTTTTTTGTTTCAAGGAGTTTTTGAGATGATTTTCTTGGCTTTTGTAAGTATGCCATCTTATCGTCTGCTAAGAGTGGAAGCATTGCTTCCTCATTGTCAATTTTGATTCCTTCAATTACTTTTTCTTCTATGCTCAATACAGTTAACATTTCTAATAACTTATTCAATAATGGTAATAACTGGCATCTTTGTTTCACCCCTGATCATTTATGGTTTCTTATAGCTCAGTAGTATTTCAAAATATTCATATGCCATAACTTGTTCAACCCATCCCTAATTTATGGGCATTCCCTCAATTTATAATTCTTTGTCACTGCCCAAAAAAAGCTTCTTTGAATATTTTGGAATATGTGATATTTTTCCCATTTATTATTATTTCTTCTGAAAATTGTCCTAAAATTGTAATTACTGTCTCAAAGGATCTGAAAAGTTCTATTACTCTTTGAGAATAATTCCATCTTGTTCACTAAAATGATTAGAGCAGTTCACAACTCTACCAGCAATGCCTTAATATCACAATTCTCTCACAGTCTCTCCAACATTGATCATTTTCCCTTTTTTCTAATCTTGGCCAATCTAAATGGTATGAGTTCATACCTCAAGGTTTTATAATTTCTATTTCTCAAATCAATATGATTTGGAGCACTTTTGAAATATTAGTTTACATATATATGCGGGGGGGGGGGTGATTTCTTCATTTGAAATCTGGCTATTCATATCCTTTGACCATTAATCAGTAGGGGAATAACTTGCAACCTCATAAAATTTAAACAGTTCTCTCTAATTTTAGAAATGAGACCTTCATCAGAACTCCTAGTTGTAAAGATTATTTCCACTCTACTTCTTTTCTTCTCATTTTGGCAATTCATTTTATTAATGCAAAAATGTTTTTTAATTAAGTATAGTCAAAATCATTTGCTTTGCAGTTCATAATGTACTCTATTTCTTTTTTTATCATAAATTTGGCCCCTTTCCATAGATCTGATGCAGTATTTTGGGGTCTACTAATTTATCTCTGGTGTCACCCTTAATGTCTAAACACTGCACCTAATTTGCCTTTCCTTTAGTATAGGATGAAAGAGGCGATCAGAAATTCTTTTACAGAGCTAGGAAATAAACAAAGAGAAAATTCATTTGCAGAAAGAAAAAGTCAAGTATATCAGGAGTACTAATGAATAAAAAGTATAACTGAAAAATGATCACGCTATATCAGATATAAAACTATGTCATAAAGTGACAGGCAACAAAAGTGATACTAGGTAATAAATTGAAATTGGATCAGTGGAATAGATTCAAAACAAAAGAAACAGTAATCTGATATTTGATAAAAACAAAAGATTCTACTTCTGATATAAGAACCCACTGTTTCACAGAAACTACTGTAAAAATTAGAAAACAATATAGTAGAAACTTGAGATGAACCAATTAATGACACCCTCTACCATGTTAAGCTTGCAACAAGTACAGTGTATATACAGAGAGAGTGATACCATAATTAAGAGAACAAGTAACAGTCTATCTGTCATATCTATAAAAAGGTGAAGTCCTTAAGACCAAACAGGAGATAGAGAATATTTTAATTTGCGAAATTATTAATTTTGAGTGTATTAAATTTAAAAGGAATCTGCATAAATAAAACCAATGAAAGGAAGATTAGAAGGAATGGAGAATGTTTCTGATAAAGGATGCATTTCCAAAATATACAAAGAACTCAATCAAAATTATGAGAATAGAGGTAATTTTTCAATGAATAAATGGTCACTGAACATGTAAAGGTAGCCTTCAGATGAATAAATTTACGTGTAATCATTTTTTAAATAATGCTGGCTTAAATAAAGCATTGGCCCTGGAGTCAGGAGTACCTGAGTTCATATCCGGCCTCAGACACTTAATAATTACCTACCTAAGCCACTTAACCCCATTTCTTATCAAAAACTAAAATAAACAAATAACTAAATGAATAAATGAATAAATGAAAAAAAAATAATGCTTTACGTCATCACTAATTAGTGAAATGCAAATTAAACACACCTTAGATTCTACCACACATGTATCATTTTGGTCAATGTGACAGGAAAGGAAAATGATCAAATTTGGAGAGGATACTGGGAAAACTGATGGAGTTTTGATCAAAGTAATTTGGAGAACTATTTAAAACTATGCCCCCAAATCAATAAAATTGTGCATCCTCTTAAATCCAGTAATACCACTACTAGTTCTGTATCCTAAAGACATCATAAAAAAAATGGAAAGATGCACATATACAAATATATTTTAGAAGTTCTTTTAGTAGAAGCAAGGAATTAGGAATTTTGGAGATGCCCATCAGTTGATGAATGGTTAAAGAAATGATGGCATATAGATTTAATGGAGTAATATTTTGCTGTAACAAACGTAGAACAGTTCAACTTCAGGAAAACTTGAATAGACATCCAAGAACTAATGTTGACTAAGACAATTTTGTGCATATTAAAGCAGCTTTGTGAGAAGATCAGTTTTCATTGAGTAATATCCTCTGAGAAATCAGGGACAATTCTAAAAGACCTGGGATGGAAAATGCCATCTTCATCCCGAGAAATCTCTATGGAATCTGAATGAAGAACACAATATACTTTGTTCACCGTTTAGAACTTCTTTTTCTTTTATTTTCATGTTTCTCTTCCTCCCCTTTGGTTCTGAATCTTCTTTCATAATATGATTAATGTGGAGATATATCAAGAAAAATGATGAATCTCAACAACTTTCACAAATATGAATGTTGAGGACTATCTTTACATGAAATTTTTAGAAATGATAAAAAATACAAAAAACAATGTAGTTTCAATAGAAAAAAATGATTTCTAAACTATTTTAATATAGTTGGAAAAAATAAGTATTATTAAGATAAAAGGTACCAAGAAATGCTTGAATTGAAAAAAAAAATTTTGATATCGGTTTAAGGCTTCACTGCTTCTGTTAATACTGAATAATCTATAAGGTTGCTTGTAAATATCATATGCTTGCTCCATGATCTAGCATGGAAATTATTAGAGAAAATAATAGGGCTTTTTTTTGCATAAACATTGGAAAATACTGAGTTTTTGCCATTGTTCTGAGTTATCTCTATGAAGATATAAAGGGAAATAATATTTTACTAATCACACAAATGAATTCATGAAGTCATTTAAGAAATATCTGCTATGTTCCAACTGAGGAGCTAATTAATAGGGATACAAATAGCAAAATAGAAAATCGGTGTCCTCAGTGTGCTACACAATGGAAAAATCTTAAAGAGAAGGCATATATATGAAATGGAAGTTTGATCTGTGTACTCATGAAGATGAGATATGAGTGTTACTGCAATAAATTAACTAGGACTTTTAAGTAGAAAGCATCCTATTGATTTGATTTCTGTTCCCAGTGGGAGAAATTGTTTACAGCTCATTGAAGCAGATAAACAGCAACATGGCTTGGATAAAAGGTAGTTCTCTAGATCGAATGTGAAAATGAAGTATAGTTTCTTTTTCCTTTCTCTCCTTAGGACCAAGTAATAAATACAATCAAGAAAGTGGTTTATTGTACTTTAAACTCATTTCTCCTTAAGGAACTTGGCTGGACTCTTGAACAGGAATTTTATATTCTGGATGCAATGATTTTGGAGATTCAAATCCAGTATAGATGTGCTGATTCCTTGGAGAGAAGCAGGTCACTGTTGGCAGGAACATATGGTAATGCTTATTAATCACATTATTTTTGCTCTACTGTTAGTCATTGTATGTTCATATGGGGAAATAAAGACCTGTTTTCCTATAAGTCTCTTTAATTCTTTAGGAACTAATACAGTTTGAATTTCTTAATTGAGAAATTAAATTAAGCATAATTAAAAAAACAACTATAGAAAGATTAATATGAAACAAAAAGGAAAATATGAATTCAGAATTTATGAGTTAATAGGTGTTATTAGTGTTAGAGAGTAATATTTTAATTTTTCATATTTTGGGTCCATTCTCAGTTAGGTAAGAAGCAGCAGTTCATAAGGTCAAAATCACAGCAAGAATTAAGTCAAGATAATCAAAGTTAAATAAAGACAGAGGAGAAGAAAAGGGAAGAGTTCAAGGAAGTCCTATTCAGGGATTTAGGTGATTTATGATGGATGAAGTTGGAGTTGCCTGAGCATTAGCCAAAAGGCAGAATCAAGCAGAATAGGAACTGTCAGCCTTTGTTACATGGACTGGGTTATTACATATTTTTTGGCCTCTTTGGCCAGCAGTAGGACAAAGAGACATTTCTGATCACTTTTCATCAAAGAGGGAGAACTTTCTCTTGAACCTCCAAATAAGGATGGCACAATTCTCTTTGAGCATATGAGCAACTTTATATCCATGTGTTAGGTAGTGAAGAGTCATCCAATGTCCCAGCTTTGAGGTTACTTTGGAAGTGTTGCCTACATTTCAGGCATGGTAACCTATCAGAACACATAGTCAGAGGAGGTTGAGATTTGGAAAGGAGCAGAAAGTGGAAATTATATTACAAGGGAAAGTTGCAAGGTTAGTACCTAAATAGTAAGATAAGAGTTAGGAGACATCAGTAAATCACCTAGATTAGAAATATTCAATAACTTTTTAGAGAATCATGTTCTCAGCTCAACTTAGTTCAAAATGTAAAGGATTTATATAAATATATTCAGACAAAATTAGCATCATTGCAAATGTTTTTATTTTAAAACTTGTACACAGAGTAAGGGGGAAAAAATCTAGAAAATTACTACTGTACAGCTTTCAGTTTATTCAAATAAATAATGGGGAATGAAGTAGAGTAGTTAAATATATCAACAAAATCTCTTATGGGAAAATTCTAAATTGCTATATGTAGACAAAATTGGTTAAAATACAGAATTGGGGCTGCTGGGTGGTGCAGTAGATAGAGCACTGGCTCTGGAGTCAGAAGGACCTGAGTTCAAATCCAGCCTCAGACAATAAATAATAACTTAGCTCTGTGACCTTAGGCAAGTCACTTAATCCCTTTGCTTTGCAAAAAAAAATCTAAAAAAAAGACAATGTAGTAAAAGACTTTGAAAGTACCTTAAGGGTCATTTATCCTGTTTCACAAATTTTTTTAATTTTTTTTTAATACTTAAGTAAAAATGCATTTTTAAAAATATCATCTGAACTAAGTAGATAAGAAATCATTTATTATATTATAATGAAACAATACTAAATTAACATGCTTTCTCCTATAGATGTAACTTTCTCAGCATATTATAAATATTCCTTTTTAGCTTTAATTTTTTATAAAAAAATTCTTTGTAATAAATAATTAAAATGATAAATTGGGTTTTTTTTGGTCAGACCATGGGGTTAAGTGAGTTGTTCAAAGTCACACAGCTGGGCAATTATTAAATTTCTTATGCCAAATTTGAACTCAGGTCCTCCTGAATCCATGGCTGGTATTTTATCCACTGCACCAACTAGCTGATTATAGACTGGTGTTTAAAAATCGGTTTATACATTGTATCTTCCTCACTTGATCCAACCATTTCTCCAGAAAATGCTAATTTATACAAAAATGACCCCAGGATTAAGCAACCCCAGTCTACCATTTCAAATTCTCTAACACAAATTGATTTTTGTACCATCTTCATTCTTCCTCATTAAATGACACATGAGCATACTATGATTTTCCCATTTTTTCTTTTCCATAATTTGCTGCGCTTTTCAATATTTCTGTCCCTGATGAATTTCTTCTTTGATAATAAACTCATAATCACTTAAAACTTTTTTTCTTGCAGTTCTTTTTTACAAATTTATTTATTTTCCATCCAAATGCATATGTATATTTTTAAATTACAAAATTTCCTTCCACCATCCCTTCCCATCGCCCTCCCCTGAACAAGTCAGATTAGCATTGTACATACATATTTGTGTTAGACATATTTACAGATTACTCATTTTCAATATAAGGATTGAGAATTAAGAGAAAGAGGTATCTAAGAAATAATTTTTATAAAGTATTCATCAGATTCTGATGTGCTGTTTTTTGTTTGGTTTGATTTGTTCTTCCTCTGGGTAGGAATAATATTATCCATAGTCAGTCTAATAAAGTTGTCCTACTCTCTGAATTGATGAGAGGAGTCACTTCCAACAAGGTGGATCATTTCACAATGTTGTTGTTAATGTGTACATTGTTCTCTTAGTTCTGCTCCCTTAGCTCAGTATCAGTTCCTGTAATTCATTCCTTGCACCTCTAAAGGCTGACCATTTCTAGTGTCTTTTAGAACAATTATAGTTCCGAAATATTCAAGTACTGTAATTTTTTTAAGCCATTCCCCAACTAAAGAGTATATCTGGCAGTTCTTCTTGCTTAATCAATTTAGAGAATTTCTCTTTCAGTCTTCAATTTCCTTGAAGACACCAGGCATTAAGGGTACCTTGAATTCTCATTCATATTTTTTCTCAAAAGAGCCTTTCTTCCTGTACACTTGAACTAGCATTCTAGCTCATTATATTTACTAAATAATAATGATATTATAGCTCATTGTGTAGTGTATGGTAGCATTTTTTCCTTCTCATAGTTGAATGTGCTTTCTGATTCTCTAAAGTTTTAAGGAAAACAAATTAGAAGGTCTTACATTTGGAAAAAGCCAACTAACTTAATTGAATCATAAAATCTTGATTCTATGGCAGCTAGGTGGTGAAGTGGATAGCACACCAACCCCAAGTTAAATTCTGTCCTCAGATGCTTGGGCAAGTCACTTGACCCCATTGTCCTGCAAACCTCCCCTTCCTCCAAAAAAGAATACCTTGATTGTAGAAAAGACACTACTAATACAGGTACTATCCCAGTAAAGTACATTATTATTGCTATTAGCTCAAAAAATGCAATACTTGATAAATATTTTTCATGGTTGTTGTATATTACTTGATCCATTCAATAACCCTTTTGAGGTTGATACAACGAGTCTTGCTATTTCCATTTCACTGATAACAAAGGAAACTTATGAAAACTAAGCAACTCTCCAAAATCTTCACCTGGTCAATGACTTCTAAATTCAAAAGATTCTCCCTGGAAAAAATGGTTGAAATTATTTTTAGGGTTTTTTTTTTTTTTTTTGCAAGGCAAACGGGGTTAAATGGCTTGCCCAAGGCCACACGAGATAATTAAGTGTCTGAGGATGGATTTGAACTCAGGTCCTCCTGACTCCAGGGCCAGTGCTCTATCCACTGTGTCACCCAGTCAACCCCTAATGTTTGAATTTTAAAGTAAATATTGATCTTTACTCATTCCATGTGGGTAGAGAGCAAATTACAAAAAAATACTAAAACAAGTCTTGTCATCTGATAAAAAAAAAACTGATCAAAAGAAGAATGGAGAAATGCCACATCATCAGTGCATTCATTCTTTAGTTATCTTGAAATTAGTAGAAAATATAATTTTAGGTGGAGTGAGATTTATTTAAAAAATTAGATAGTTACAAGAAAACTTGTAGAAGAGATACAGCAAGGGGTGGAGTCCATAGAAGGATAATTATAACTCATAGGTTAAGAGTTTCTAGATACTCTAAGTCTTTCATGCTTTTATTGCTGTCAGCATGACAAAAATCAGAAAAAAATTAAAACGAATTTGAATATTATATGTTTGTGAATTATATGCCAGAATACAGTTGGAATACGAAAGTGTTACTGGGACCCAAACATTGTATTTGAAGCAAATGTCTATAATTAGTCTCTTTAGGGTGCTATGTTTCTAGAGTAGAATAAAACATTCAATTACTCATGGCTTACAGAGCATTATGTGTTATTCTAAAATTAACAAGAAGAAAATGAGTGCATGCTTTGCTATTTCTCATTTATGCTACTTTTGTAAATGTATTCATGAAGATTCAAATTTGTTTCATCTTTCCTTAGATAGTTGACACACCGGACTTTTGAGGGAGCCTACACAGAAAAAAAAAATGTACATTGCCATGTTTTATTTCTATCAACAACTGTAGCAACCTGCTATTGTCACTAGGCCTGAAGTCCACTTCAGGATTATTGAAAAGCGAAATGTGGAGACATTTAAATGTCCCCTAGATCAGATTTTCTGCCAAAAATAAAGTTGGAAAACACTTAAAATAATATTCAGGACTATTGACTTCTCTATTTAAGAGAATTATAATTCATATGCTTTTAGAATAGTAAGTCTTTTGGTATTAATTACTCCTATTTCAGGACTAGAAGAACTTTTATTCCTGTACAAATTTGATGTTATATAAGATAATTTACAAGGGATTTATGTGACTTTCCAGAATAGATATAGTGGTGAGCATTCTATTCCATCTTACTTGAATTAGGTTTTTCACATCCAAAGGAATGTTTCCCTTTCTATAAAGTGCTTATTTTATTGATAGCTCCACTCTAAAAGAAAAAAAAAGTTTGAACTGAAATTTGTAAATAAGAACAAAAAGTATGAATAAGCTTGTGTCACTGCAAAATTCCCTCTATGATCATCTTGAAAGCAACTAGAGTTCATAGATTCATACAAAATAGTTAAGTTATATTAAGAAAAGAATGGCAGATTGGTACTAAAATCTCTCAAATATATATTCAAATTCTCCCAAACTCAATTTTATTCTATGCAAAAATTGTATAATTAATACACACTATGTTACAGTTGGGATGATTCAATGATTTAATAATTGTAAAATCTCTCCATACATATTAAAGCCCTATATACATATAAACAATAATAGTTTAGTACAATTATTTCCTTACTTCTGTAGCAGAATAAATTATTTATATGTAATATACTTTCACCATACATTTTTTCATTCATTCATTCCACAGTAATTTATTAAGCTTCTACTATATGAAAAATATGATGGATAAATAAATGACTGAATAAATATAAAAGCATTGATTCACCCTTTATTATGGTATCAGACAAATTTTCAAGGTCTGGGAATATAAATACAGACAAACAAGGGAGTCCTTGACCCATAAGAATTTACATTTTATGTTGGGGGGGGAGGGAAAATGTATAAAGGAGCTCTGAAATCAGTGAGTATGTGTTTGAAAATTACTGGAACATGTGTTGATTCAGTTCTTAGGAAGAAAAGGGAAATACTCATCAGTTAGAGTGTAGAATTCAAGTTTGGAACACAGAAGGATTGGGAAGATAACTAGAATATAGGATGACATTATGATAATTAAGTCTTTGAGCTGCCTCACTTTATATCTTAGCACTCACTCACATATCTCACTACCCCCTATTCCTCAGAGACATAAGACTTTCCCTCATGAAACATACAATAGATTGAAAGAGGTGTACAAGTAACCATGATACTGTAGAAGAGTAGCAGTGTACTGAAAAGGAAAGCAAGTCTATTAAGTTGTGCTA
Organism: Macrotis lagotis; assembly: GCF_037893015.1. NCBI lineage: Eukaryota > Metazoa > Chordata > Mammalia > Peramelemorphia > Peramelidae > Macrotis > Macrotis lagotis. Next base: position 101,851,975 of record NC_133662.1, on the reverse strand, counting down.
TGTGAAATCAATGAAAGGAAAAGAGAGAAAAATATTAATCAAAGGAATCAAGGAAGTCTTCTTGAAAGAAATCATTTTTATGATGCTTCAAAAATTGCATAGTGTTATAAGAGGTGGAGTTGAAGTTGTGGAGAGAGGGCACAGATAATGATATTAAATATGCCATCAGCAATGTTATGGGAATAATAAAACAGTAAACACATATACAGAGCATAGTTTAGTTTGATAGATATAATTACATGTTGTGGGAAAAGGTATGAGTTAACTCTGGAATGTAGGTAAAGTAGCAGATTATGGAAGGTCTTAAATACCAAATGACTGACCTGTCATTTCCATTAGAATGTAAGTTCCTTGAGAATAGTGACTATCTTTCCTTTCTATACATAAAACTAATATACAATATTATTCTCAGCATGTAATTTATGAATTATTTTTCACTCATTTTTCATATCTGAAGGATATTGCTTTGGTAGTGATGAAAAAGATAGAAAGGAGACCAATATTAATTCTGTAGAAGCCAATTAAAAGCATACTAAAGGCATTCTTCTCAATGAATTTCTTGGCCAGAAATATTGATTCAACATTGCACACTGAAATGCAGGGTAGGAGGCTAGCATAGATCACAATAGGATTTAGAATGTTCAGATGTCTCTTAGTATTTTTTGGAGAAGATAATTAAAACATCCCAAGTAGCTTTATACACATTTGGGTTTTCTTTAGCTTTCTTTGAAGTTGCTTCCTCAGTATCAATATGTGTTTGAATTGATATAAACTATCATTAAGATTAAAGAAAATGACATAAGATAAATTCATAACTCAATGGATCTTGTTTCTTTTTAGGACCTATGTTATTTCTGTGAGGTGTATGGACTGTTGTAGGTGAGTGAATGCAAACAAGCTTAAAGAGGGAAAATATGGACACAGAACTTTGATTTCAAGAAAGCTGCAATCTGGTGAATTTGCTGATAATTAGATTTTACTGTCTGGGCCTCATTTTCACTTGACTTCTTAAATTTGCATTTGAACACCAACTGTTTCAAAACATATGAACTTCCATAGTAATTGACATGTCACATGATGGCTAGTAGTTATATTTTTAGGAATCAATGACAAGATTACTGAAATTATTTGACTGTGAAGTGGAGAACTTCAGATTTGATGTATATACTGGAGGCTGTAGTCTAGAGGACTAAAATGGTACATTATAGTCTCCATTGTTTCTCTTTCACCTGTGTATCTTAATATTGCCAACAAATATTTTGAAAAATTCAAATAAGAATAAAACTCTTGGAATGAGAAGCAAATTATCATGAAGTGTAAATAATAGCAAAATTCCTTTCTTTTTTAATGTTGAGAACTGAATGTTTATATTGAAACATTATTGGGAACAAGTCACAAAGCACAGGAAACAATATAATTACAAAATTGTAGGACCATGAAAATTGTCCTCTAGAATATTTTCTACATTAGCCACATATATTGCATTAGAAATATTCTACATAAGAAGAAAGTAATTAAAGAAAACAGTATTACTAAAACTACTAGGATGGATAAATAATATTTTCAAACATTAATCATTTATTAATCTAAGTAAAAATATAATCTTGCTGGCAGATGGGTGATGCAGTAGATAGAACAATGACACTGGAGTCAGGAGGATCTGAGTTCAAATCCAATTTCAGACACTTAATAATTGCCTAGCTTTGTGACTTTGGCCAAGTCAATTGACCCCATAACCTTAGATAAATAAAATTTTTTAAATATATATTTAAATTTTCAAGGTTTGGAAACATCTATGGTACAATCCTGTCTCATAGCCAACCATTTATATATTGCAACTTAATGTTGGTCATCAATTTCCAATAGCAAAACCAGCAAAGATGTGTGTAATATATACCTTTTCTCCTGTTTTCTTATACTAGTAACTAATAAATGTTTTTTGAATTAAATAGGAAGAATAATGGAATTAATCATGTGAATATCCTAGAATTTCTTGTAAATTTTAACAAACCAAAATGATCAGAGCTAACATTAATATAGTAGAGACAGAATTATTTTGAGTTAGAAAGCTGACCTTGGCCCTATAAAGCCCTGGGTTCAAATCCTACTTCTGGACTATAATGGCTAAGTAAACAAGGTAATTTCTGGGGTGGCTAGAAAAATACTCTAAAAATTTGTGTTGCAGAGAAAACAATGGTCTGAACTACAAAAAGTTTTATCATTTGACATTTCCTTCTATGTCCAATCCAGTTCCCCCTTTATATATCAATATAAAGTTAACAGAGTCCTTTGAAAGAATAAATGGAGCATTGTTCATGCCCAGGTGACCTAAGATATAGGCATCCGTGTGAAAAATGACAGTGATTTACTTCTGAGGGAAGACATTCTAAGGTTCCTTAGTACTTGGATCATTGCAGTCAAATACTATTTTAGCCTCATGCCTGGAACAAGCTGCTCCTTTAAAATAATTAGATTTGGGCAGTTTTGTTCTCTCCTTCCGGTATTATTCAGGGGGTGAAATGTTTCTTTTTCATGTACCTATATTGTTTTTACATATTTATTTGCTTGCTGTCATCACCATTAGATTGCAATCTACTTTAGAGATGAAACTATTGTTTATAAATTAAAGTAATCCCAACCTTTTAGCATAGTAAATGTTTAAAAATATTTATTGACTAAGTGAATAAAATTCAAGTCTCATAAATGATATTTCAATTCCTCAATCAATGACATTTTTATTTCTATTTTTTAAATATGACAAAATGTGAAGCTGTGAATATTTCAATAAAGGAAACTTTTCCCTCAGTCTGGAGGTAGTCTTCATTCATATCTGGGGTTAATATGAGTGACATACAGAAGTGAATCTAGATTCCTGTGATCCTTCTTATGTTAATAAGCTTCTCCAAATTTACCTCAATTAATACTTGAAAGAGATCACATAGAACCTGACATACACTGGATACATTTTTAGGTTAATAGAACCTACAATACCTTGAAATCCACTTATAAAGTCTTTTAAAATCTTTGACCACCTTCATATCATGATGTGATATACGTGGAGAATTTTGTTATTTAAGACCACAAAATTTTTTCAACAAATGAAATAGCTGTGATTTTAAATTTATTTCTCCTTTTTGTATGTATGTAACTCTTTCATACCTGATCTTTTGTTCATACTTTTAAAATATATCAATTTTTCAAAACTATGAAATTATATATTTTAAAAATGTATGTGAAAACTAATGTAAAGAGAATATGAATATTTCTGAAGTTAATTAAAAAGAAATTATAAAAACACAAATTTACATGGTGTTTATAACTTTATTTGAGCTGCAGGCATTAGATAATTATAATTTCTATAGTATTCTTTCGAATTTTAAAATTGAGAAAAATTTCTACATGGCTCATCAGCTAAATCACTGAAATGGACAATTGTTCAAGAAGATTAGAGCACAAGAACCAGAAACAATATATATCTCAGCACTCCTGAAAATGAAAGAAACTTAAAGTTCATAAAGAATCATCACAGATTCTGTGGCCCCAAGATTAGTCCCTTTATGATTAAAAAAAGGTCAACACAATTCCATAGCTCTTTTTATCCAAGGTCTTTCAGTTTATGGATATTAGGTTTCCTCTGGTTACTGAACAAGTAATAAGACTAAATTTTATAAAATTGCGAGCATAAAATATTTTACAAAAACAATAGTGTCTATCCTTTTCACAATTTTAAAATTCCGTTGGGACATTGTTAATCTGAAACAGAAAGGGGAGAAAATACAGAGTATGATCTAAGAATTTCAGAAACTGTATTTGTTGTACTATTGGCAAAATTATTATTGAAAGGATCTCCTACCTGGAGCCAAGATAACAGTATGTGGTTAACATACTCCCAGAACTTTTCCCTACCAAAGATGAATGAAGCCTTTGCACAGACACTAAAGCTACAGATCCCACCAAGAAGAAGAGAAGACCCAAAGAAGTTTTCATGGAAGATCAGTGAAGGTCTGTCTCTTTATGGGGAAAAGGGAAGTAAAACCGAGCTGAGAGAACAGGGAAGTCAGCTGGAGGCTTTAGATACAGTGCAATCCAGGTCCTGATAGCTTGACTACAGCAGAGCTCCTCACAGCTAGATAGCAAGACTTCAGGGAGTATCACAACCCCAAACAAAGTCTCAACCCTAAGAACACCAGGGTAAAATGCAGGACAAGGTTGGGAACAAACCACTTCATAGATATAAAGGTAAAAATAAATCTCTGAAAATTCAAGGCCTGGACTGCAAAGCAACATCTTGGCCAAGGCCAAGCCAGGGATCAAATTATAGTCTCAGGGAAAAAAAAAAAAAAAAAAAAAAAAAAAAAAAAGCTTTGTTCTATAAACCCTGTACCAAAGGATTAGATTAGAATTCAGATATTTCAAGAGGAGAAAAAAATGTTAAAATACTGCTCACAATAGAAAGCTAGTATGCATGTAAAGATGATAACAATGCTACCTTGGGAGAAGAAAACAGTGAAAAATTATCCACATGGGTAGTCTCAAAAGAGTCCATGAGTTGAACTCAAATAGAAAAGCTAATAAAAGAGAATAAAAAAGAATTTAAAAACCAAATAAGAGAGGAAGAAAAATTATGGAAATAAAGAAATGAGTTATGCAGGAAAATTATGAAAAATAGAACAAAGAAATTAGCTTCTTTAAAAGTAAAAATGGCCAACTGGTAAAAGAATGTAATTCTTCAAAAAATAAAATTGATCAACTGGAAAAGGAAACACAAAAGCTAATTGAAGAAAACAAAACCTTATAAATTAGTATTGACCAAATAGAAACCAATGAATCTATGAGACTACAAGGTCCCATCAGACAAAAAGAAGGCTGAAAAAAATTGAAGATAACATACAAAACCTTTTTTTTAAGAACAAATGAATGGAAAATATATTCAGGAAAGTTAATTTATGAATCATTAAAATACCAGAAAACCTAGATCAACAAAAAAACCTGGAAAATATCTTCCTGGAAATAATCAAGGAAACCTGTCCAAATTTTCTAGAACACAAAGGCAGAATAGCCTTTGGAAGAATATATAGATCTTTTCAGAAAGAGACCCCCAGGATAAAAACTCCAAGGGCTATTGTAGCCTTATACTCCAGAATACTCCAGAATTCGCAAATAAAGGAGAAGATGTTGCAAGTCCAAAAAAAAAATATTAAATACCAGGAAAACACAGTCTTACTTACTCAGGACTTAAGAGTGTTGCTATTAAAGGACCAAAGGATCTGGAATATCACATATCAGAGGGCAAAGGACTTGGGATTTTAACCAAGTATTTACTACCTTGCAAAGTTCTGCTTTTACTGTTAAGGGAAAAAATGAATATTGAAGAAAATAGAAGATCTCCAAAATTTCCTCATAAAAAGACTATAATGGAAAAGAGAATTCAAATACAAAATCCATGACTCAAGAGATGTATAAAAAGGTAAATGAAAAGGGGATGAAAAAACAAAATAAAACAAAACAATTTATAGTCAAGGCCATCTAATTTTATAAAACACTATATGGGAAGATAGAAAATTTGTAACTCTTGTTTATTGTATTTCTCTCATGATAGTTAAAGAACTAAATATAATTGAAAAGATTGGATTTTAAGGATATGATTATGGTTAGTTCTTGTCTCTACATTGAAGAGAAGCATGATGATATCACTATGTTTGAGATAAAAAAAAACCCTGATGAAAAGCAAGAGTGTTTACTCTAATTTAAATGTCTCAGTTTCCTTTAACCTATTTTAATTCTGTTTTGCTCACAAAACTTAGCACTGTATCTGATGAGGACCTCATATGTTGAACAGTCCTGAGACAGTTTCTCCCATACCTTGCAATCAATTGTAAAATTCTTAAGAGAGCCATTCAAAATGCCCCAGTATTTTGAGCAATTTCAGACACTATAGTTAATTTTATCAGAAGTGACTTTATGAGTAGAGAGTGAGAACCTATCTAGAAGTGTTGAACTTAACCCATACTTTAGTTGTCAAGAGTTTAAGTACCCTGGGTCAGAAGTTAAAGGAGGAAAGAATGGGAGAAAGTATGCTTGGGGGAGGGGTAGAAACCATTTGGTTTTGGATGATACTTTGGCTTATGGGAATTGTCTGTCATTGGAGGGCACTTGAGAAGGGGACAAGAAAAAGTGGTTATAATTTGATGTAATTAAAGACAGAAGTCATTTCTATTAAGATAGAGGGGAAGGAACTTAGTGACTATGATGTAATGCTGCTTATAAAACAATCAAGCAATCAAGCAATCAAACTATGATTATACTTTGATAGTATTTTAAGTTTAACAAGTAATAAGTCAACTAATCAAACTTTGATTGATGGAATCTGATTAAAAGTACTTGACTGATAACACCACATGAATAGGCACAAAGATGGATAATTTTAGAATGAAAGATGAGGAGGTGTGAACACTGTGTAAATTCTATTCAATAGATGTGGCCCAGAGAGGTAATAAAATGCATTCCCACTTGGGTTTAAAAGTCTATCCAACTATACAGGGAAGGGGAGAAAAGGAAAAGGGAAGGGAAGAAGTGATAGATAAAATGAAAGGCAAAGATATAAGGGAACATATACTGAAAGTTAAATTTTATAAAGGAAAAATCAAAAGAGAAAGGGAGTAAACTTTGGCAAGGAGGAATAAGAGGAGGGAAAAGAGAAAATTATTTTTTTTTTACGTTTTTTATAAGGCAAATGCATTTAAGTGGCTTGCCCAAGACCACACAGCTAGGTAATTTATTAAGTGTTTGAAAGCGGATTTGAACCCAGGTACTCCTGACTCCAGGGCTGGTGCTTTATCCACTGTGCCACCTAGCCGCCCAAAAAGAGAAAATTAAAAATGGGGAAAGATAACAGGTAGAGAAATATAGAAGTAGTAATCATAATTGTAAATGTGAATAGAATGTAATCTCCCATGAAATGTAAGTGGATAGTAAAATAGAGCAAAAGGTAGAATCCTATAATATGCTCTTTAGAAGAAACAAATTTGAAGTTGAGAGATACACACGGCATAAAAGGGGATGGAGTAAAATTTATAATACTTCAGCTGAAGAAAAAAATCAGGGATAGTAATTGTGATTTCAGATAAAGTAAAAGCAAAAAGAGATCGAATTAAAAGAGATTGGGAAGGAAACTAAATCTTCTTAAAAGGCACCACAGGTAATGAAGTTACATCATGATTAAGTATGTATGCACCTAGTGGTATAGCATAAAATTTCCTAGAGGAAAAACTGAGAATAACAAGGAAATATAGGTAGCAAAATTTTAATAATGGGGACATCAAACCACTCTCTTAGAACTAGGCAAATCTAACCACAAAGTAAACAAGAAGGAAGCTAAGAAGGTGAATAAAATCTTAGAAAAATTAGATATTACAGATGTCTGGAGAAAATTGAAGAGGGATAGAAAAGATAATGTCACTTTCTCTGTAGTACATGGCATCTATAACAAAATTGACCATGTAGTAGGACATAATAACCTCATAATCAAATGCAAAAATGCAGATATAAAAATTAAAACTTTATATATTATAATGCATTTAAAATTACATATAATAAAGGGTCATGGAAAGATAAACCAAAAATAAATTGGAAACTAAACAACTTAATTATAAAAAAATGAGTGAATCAAACAACTCACAAAATAAAAAAATAGTTTATATCAGAGAAAATGATAAAATGAGACATAGCAATATTTATGAGATGCAACTAAGACAATTTTGAAGAAATATTTTATAGCTCTTAATCCGTGTATGAAAAAATAGAGAAAGAACAGATCAATGAATTGGGGATGCAACTAAAAATGTTAAAAAACAAACAAATTTAAGATCCCCAATTATATTTCAAATTAGAAATTCTGAAAGCCAAATTCAAGATAAATAAAACTGCAAGCAGGAAAACCAATGATCTAATAAATAAAACTAATTTTTTTATGAAAAAAGTCAACAAAATAGTTAACCCTTTGCTTAATGTGATTAAAAAAAAAAGATGACCAATTTACCAGTATCATAAATGAAATGGGTGAACTAACCACCAGTGAGGAGGAAATTAAAGAGATAATTCAGTTACTTTGCTAAGTTCTTTGCCAATAAATTTAATAATTTGGATGAAATGGATGCAAACTGCCCAGATTAATAGAACAGGAAACAAAAAGAATTCTATTCAAAAAAGAAAAGAAATTGAAGACACCATCAATAAGCTCCATTAAAAAAATTCTTCAGATCCAGTTCGATTTTCAAGTGAGTTCTACCAAATGTTTAAGGAACAAGTAATTGCTATAGAACATTAACTAGTTTTAAAAAATAGGAGAAGAAGGATTTCTGTCAAATTACTTTTCTGACACCAAACCAGAAAGAATCAAAAGACACAAAGAAAGTTATAGACCAACCTCCCTAATGAACATTGATGCAAAAAATCTTAAATGAAATTTTAGCAATGGCATTATAGTGCTATTACTAGGATAGTACACCATGATCAGGTAGGAATTATACCAGGTAGGCAGGGATGGCTCAGTATAAGGAAAACATTCAACATTATAGAACAATTCAATTACAAAAGCAATGGAAATCATATTGTTTTCTCAATAGATGCTGAAAAATTTGATAAAATACAACATATATTCTTATTTAAAAAAAACACTGCAAAGTTTAAGAATAAAATGAAGATTTCCATAATATAATAAGTAATATCTAGCTAAAACCATCAATAAATATGATATGCAAGGAGGATAAACTCAGATCAATTCCAATTAAATCAGGTATGAAACAAGGATGCCTCTTATCAACATTACTATTCAATACAATTTTGGAAATGTTAGCTGTAGCAATAAGGAAAGAAAAGAAATTGAAGAATAAGAATTGGTGATGAGGAAGCTAAGCTTTCACTCTTTGCAGATGATAATATTGTATACTTAGAGAACCTGAGAAAATCATCTAAAAACACCTTGAAACAATAAAAAAATTCAGTAAAGAGGCATGATATAAAATAAACCCACATAACCATTCAGCATTCCATATATGAACAACAAAGCCCAAGAGCAAGAGATAGAAAGAGAAATGTCATTTAAAGTAACTAAACAACATTAAATACTTGGGAATCTGTCTCCCAAGATAAATCTAGAAACTATGAACACAATTATAAAACATTTCTCACCCAAATAAAATCAGATCGAAATAACTGGAGAAATGTCAATTACACATGGTTAGATTGATCTAATACATACATACATACATATATACAAATATATATATATATATATATATATATGTATATAAATAGATATGTGTATACACATATATACATATATATATATATATATATATATATATATATATATATATGACAATGGCAATTCTACCCAAATTAAAATACTCAATTACTACTGTACCAATTAAAGTGCAAAATACTACCAATCTCTCATCACATTCAACTTGGATCAATGTGTACCATGGAAACAATGTGAGGACTGACAGACTGCGTTCTTTGGGGCATGTGGGGGAGGGAAGCAAGAATGGGGGTAACATTGTAAAACTCAAAATAAATCAAATCTTTCGTTAAGAAAAAATGATTACCAAGCTAGAAAAAAAATAGTAACAAAGTTCATCGGGAGCAACAAAAGGTCAAGAATGGCAAGGGAATTGGTGAAACAAAAATGTAAATGAAGGTGGACTAACTCCACCAGATCTAAAATTACACTATAAAGTACTGGTTAAGAAATATATTAATGGATCAGTGAATGAGGGAAAAGTTCAGAAGAAAAAAATAGCAAATGGATAGAGTATTCTACTATTTGCCAAACCAAAATTGGTTTCTGGCATAAGGACTCACCATTTGACAAAATTTGTTGGAAAAACCAGAAGTTATTTTAGTAAAAACTATTCAGAGATATATATTTCACACACTTTACCAAAATAAGGTCAAAATGGGTAGAGAATTTAGACAAAAGGGGAAATACCATAGACCAATTAGCTGATCAAGAATCATCAGTCAGATCTTTGGAAAGGGGAGAAATTTATTAACAAGCAAAAAATAGAGAATAATATAAATTATAAAATAGATAATATTGACTGTCTTCAAATTTTAAAATTTTATACTAATAAAATCAATGCTTCCATGATTAGAATGAAAAAAGAAAGCTGGGAAATAATTTTTCTCAACTAGGGTTTCTGATAAAGAATTGCATCAGATTTATAGGGTTACAATTCATTCTCAGCTGATAAATTATTAAAGGATATGAGCAAATAGTTTTCAAAAGAAGAAATTAAAATTATATATAATCATATTAAAAAAGAATCCAAATCATTACTGAGTAGAGAAATGTAAGTTAAAATAGCTATGAGTTTCTACCTTACATCTCTCAGATTGAATAATATGGCAAAATGGGAAAATAACCAATGTTGGAGTGCTTGGGGGAGGATTGGGACATTAATTCATTTCTAATGGAGTTGTGAAATGATCCAAACATTCTGCAGTGGAACATGGAACTATTCTCAAAGAGCAATAAAACTGATCAGACCCTCTGAGAAACAATACCAGTACTAGGTCAATATCCAGATGAAATCATAAAAAATGGAAACAGTCCCACATGTTCTAAAATATTGATAGCAGTTCTACTTGTATTGGCAAAGAATTGAAAACTGAAGGGATGCCTATCAATTGGACAATTACTGAACAAGTTATTATAAATAAATTGAAAAGAAATGAAATGGAGCACTTTTGTTCTATGAGAAACTATGAATGGTCAGACTGAGAAGAAGCATGGAACAAATTACAGGAACTGATACTTAACAGAGGGAGCAAAACCAAATAATATTGCACTCATGCACAACAGTACTGTGAGTTGATCAACCTTGATGCATATACTTCCTATCAGCAGTTCAGAGAATTATGACAACTCTGGGAGATATACTATGGACAATTCTATCCAAATCCAGGGGAAGGAAAACAAAACAAAATATTAAAACAATATACTGAATCTGAGTGATTATTATATTAAATTTCTGAAAAATATTCTTTATATTTTCCCCTAGTTCATGCTTCTCTTTCTATTCTATTAACCCAAATCCCTCAAACAGAAAATGACAATTCTGTATATATGTTAAACAGATATAGTTATGTACTATATACATCAGATTCTCCATTGCAGACAACCCCAAATTATCCCTGATTGTTGCACTGTTGGATTGAGTGAGTCCATCAAAGTTGATCATCTTCCCCATGTTGCTGTTAGGGTGTAGAGTGTTTTTCTAGTTCTGCTCATCTCATTCAGAATCAGGTCATGCAAATCCCTCCAGGTTTCCCTGAATTCCCATCCCTCCTGATTTCTAATAGAACAATAGTGTTCCATGACATACATATACCACAGTTTGCTAAGCCATTGCCCAATTGGAAAATAGCCTAAAATAGGTCCTCAAAAATTTGATGTGTAATATTATATGATTAAATAGAAATTAATTTTTCCACATATTTAAAAATCAATTAATGTACCTCAATTTGTTCAGACATTCCTCAATTGATGAGAACCTCCCCACCAATTCCAATTCTTTGGCATCATGAAAAGAGCTATTTAAATATTTCTGTACACATGGGGATTTTTTTGTTCCTATTTATTTGGGATCCAAAGCTAGTAGTGGTTTTACTAGATGAAAGGGTATGCACAGTTTTATTTCCCTTTGTGCCTAGTTCCAAAGTTTCTTCCAGAAACATTCAATCACTTCACAATTCTATGTATAAGGCTTTAGTGTCTCAGTTTTCTCACATCTTCAACATTGATCATTTTCAAAATTTGACATATTGACTATATTGGATTTGGTTTCTCCAACAATGATTTAAAATATTTTTTTTCATTTGACTCTAAATAGCTTTAATTTCTTCATCTGAGAACTGCCTGTTCCTATTGTTTGACTACTTATCAATTGGAGAAATGTCTTACATTCTTATAAATTTGACTCAGTTCTCCATAAATTTTAGTAATGAATCCTTTATCAGAAACACTAGTAGTAAAATTGCTTCAAAACTTTCTGCATTCCTTTAAATCTTAGTAATTTTGGATTTATTTGTGAAAAAGGTCACTTTGATATATTCAAAATTATTCATTTTGCATTCCATAAAGATCCCTATCCCTTCTTTGATCATAAACTGCTCCCTCTTTCATAGGTCTGCCTGAAAATATTTATTCCTTGTTCTTATAATTGACGTGTGGTATCACCTCTTATGTCTAAATCCTCTACCCATTTTGATCTTATCATGTTATACATTGTAAGATATTGGTCTATGGTTTATTGCAGCCATATTATCTTTTAGTTCTTCCAGCAGGTTTTATCAGAGTGTTCTTATCCCAGAAGCTGGAGTCTTGTTGTTTATCAAAGAGAAAATTACTATAGTCATTTAATACTATTCACTTTATACATATCTATTCCATTAATTCACCACTCTATTTCATAACCAGTACAAAAGAGCTTTGATGACTGGTGATTTATAATGTAATTTTAGATCTAGTATGGCAAGATCACTTTCCTTTGCAATTGTTTAGTCCCTTTGATATTGCTGATCCTTTACTTCTCAATACAAATTTGATTACTATTGTGTCTTCCTCAATAAAGCAATTTTTGGTAGTTTGATTACTATGGCACTGAAGAAGCGATTTAAGCATAACTATAATTATTACACTAGGTTTCCCTACCCATGAGAAATTGAGGGTTTTTTCAAATTATTTAGTCCTGATTTTATTTGTTTGGTTATTGTATTATAATTGTTTTTATATGGTTTCTGAATTTTCCTTGGCATATTTTATGTTCTACAGTTCCATTCAATAGGAAGTCTCTTTCTATATCTTGCTATTGGGTTTGATGGTAATTATATAAATCTTAATGATTGATGTGTGCTTTTTTATCTTGCCACTTTGCTAAAGATCTTAATTTTTGAAGTAATTTAAGTGGATCGTACAGGATTCTCTAAGCATAGCATCATATAATCTTAGAAGAGTGTGTATAATCTTTCTTTGTTAGCTCTTCTAATTCCTACAAAGACTTTTTCTTCTCTTCTAACAAAAGCTAAAATTCCTAATATAATATTGCATAATAGTGGGAATCCTTGTTTTACCCCTGATTTTATTGAAAATAATTATTTTTTTCTTTAATTGATATTTTCTTCTTGCAAATATATATGTTATGAAAGATTTTCAAAATTCATGCTTATGCAGATATATATTTTAACTTACAAAATTTCCTCCTAACCTCTATTCCCATCCCTCTACCCTCAGTGAACAATCAGGTTAATACTGTACATACATAAGTGTGTTAGCCACATTTGTGGTTACAAATTACTCAAATTTGGTATGAGAAATTAGGATTAAGGGAAAAATTACGTGAGATAATTTTTAAAAAAGTGAATGCAGTATTCATCAGATTCTGCCTTTTTTGTGCTTTGATTTGAATTGTTTTGTTTTGTTTTTCTTCTTCTGGTTGAGACTAACATTATCCATAGCTTATCTCACAGGGTTGTCCTTGCTCTATGAACTGTGGAGATAAGCTAGATCCCTTAAGTTTTATCATCTTATAGTGTTGTTGAGGTATAGAATTTTTATTGGTTATATACCTTTCATTCAGCATCAGATAATGTAATTCATTTTATGCTTCTCTAGAGTACAAATATTCAGGGTTTCCTATAATTACAATAGCATTCCATAACATTCATATACCATAAGTTTTTTCAACCATTTCCCAATTTATGGGCATCCTTTTAATTTCCAATTCTTTGCCAATACACAAAGAATTGTTATGAATATTTTGGAACATGAAGTACTTTCCCCATTTATTATGACTTTTTCTGGATATAGTCTTTGAATTGGAATTGCTGGGTCAAAGGATGTGAACAATTTTATTGCACTTTTGGTAGTGTTCCATATTGCTCTTCAGAGTGGCTGGATTCATTCATGAGTCCATAATGTGCCAATTTTCCCACAACCTCTCCAACATTGATCATTTTCACGTTTTGTCTTCTTAGCCAGCCTGAGAGATGTGAGGTGATACCTCATAGTTCTCTCAATTTGAAGTTCTCTAATCAATAATGAATTGGACCATTGTTTCATATGATTACATTGACTTTCATTTCTTCATCTGAAAACTATCTATTCATATCCTTATACAATCTATCAATTGGGGACTGACAACTCAATAAATTTAATGCATTTATCTATATATTTTAGAAATGAGACCTTTATCAGCACTCCTAGTTGTGAAGATTATTTCCCAACTTTGTGTTTTCTTTCTAATTTTAGCAGCATAGATTTTGTAAGTGCAAAACCTTTTTAATTTAATATAGTGAAAATCAATCTTCTTGCAGCGTATACTGTTCTCTATTTCTTATTTGGTCAAAATTTGTCCAGTTCCCACAGATCTGAGAGATGAGTAATTCTTTGCCCTTTATGTCTAAATCCTGTACCATTTTTACTTTATTTGTATATAGGGTATGAGATGTGAATTAATGCCTAATTTTTTCCATACTGTATTTTCCAGTTTTCCTATCAATTTTTGGCAAATAGTGAATTGTTATCCCAGAAGTTAATATCATTGGGTGTGTCAAACAGCAGATTACTGTATTAATTTATTAATATTTCTTTTAAATCTATCTGAATCTACTGATCCACTTCATTTATTAACCAGTACTAGACAGTTTAGATAATTGCTGATTTTAGATCTGGTAGAGCTAGGCCACCTTCCTTTGCATTTTTTTCATTATTTTTGCTCCAGACAAATTATGCTACTATGTTTTTTAGCTCAGTAAAATAATTGTTTAGTAGTTTGTTATGCCACTGCATAAGTAATTTAATAGGGCTAGAATTGCCATTTTTAGTATATTAGCTTGACCTAGCCATGAAATAGTGACATTTATTCCAATTATTTATATCTGATTTTATTTGGGTGCAGAATGTTTCTAACTTATCCCAATTTCATATAATACATACGGATGGTTTTATATAGATACTGTTTATCATTTTATTGAAAACTATATTTATTTTTAACCTTTTGTAGAAAACTACATTTATTCTCATAGTTTCTAGTGTTTTTTGAAGGAATGGCTGTTGTATATTGTGAAAAGTTGAAAAGTTTTTTCAGCATCTCTTAAAGTAAACATATGGTTTGTTTATTTATCTCTTCAGGTCTGTTAAAAGTTTTCCTAATTTTCTATAGGAAGCTAAAAAGTTTTCCCTTATTCCAGGTATAAATTTTATCTGTGTATAGTGCTTATCCTATTATTTTCTTGCTATAGCATCCTTTTTTATCCATGATCAATTTATTTTTATTATTTTTTGAATTTTACAATTTTTCCCCAATCTCGCATCCTATCTTATGCAAAAGGAAAAAATAAAGTATAAGATATAATGATATTACATAATGAGATAGCTTATTTTTTAATTAAAGGTAATAGTCAGTGGTCTTTGTTTAAACTCCACAATTTTTTCTTTGGATACAGATGGTATTCTCCAGAACTGCTATGAATATTTTTGTATAAGTGATGTTTTTACCATTTTTTTCCATGATCTTGTCAGGGTATAGACCCAGGAGTGGTATTGCTAGATCAAAGGGTAATTTTGTTGCCCTTTGGGCATAATTCCAAATTGCTCTCCAGAAAGGTGCGATGAGTTCACAGCTTCACCAACAATGCATTAGTGTCCAAGTTTTCCCACATCTCTACCTACATTGATCATTGTCCTTTCTGGCCATATTTTCTAGTCTGAGAAGTGTGAGGTGGTACTTCAGAGTTATTTAATTTGCATTTCTTTAATAAGTAATGATTTAGAGCATTTTTCATATGACTGTGGGTCACATTGATTTCCTCATTTGTAAATTGCCTCTGCATATCTTTTGACCATTTGTCATTTGGGGAATGACTTGTTTTTCTTATAAATTTGACATAATTCTCTATATATTTTAAAAATGAGTCATTTTTCAGAAATACTAGTTGTAAAATGTTTTCCCAATTTATTACATATCTTTTGATCTTGGTTACATTGGTTTTGTCTGTGCAAAAGCTTTTTAATTTAAGGTAATCAAAATTATCTCTTCATTAGTCATAAGCTGCTTCCCTTTCCTTAGATCTGACAGGTAATCTATTCCTTGATCTCTTAGTTTGCTTATAATATTGTCTTTTATCTCTAAATGCTGTATCCATTTTGATCTTATCTTGCTATAGAGTGTGAGATGTTGGTCTAATCCAAGTTACTGTCATACTAACTTCCAATTTTCTCAATAGTCTTTATGAAAGAGAGAGATTTTATCCCAGAACCTGGACTCTTTGGTTTTATCAAACAGCAGATTACTATAATCATTTCCTGCTATTTTTTTTACCTATTCCACTAATCTGCCACTCTATTTCTTAGCCAATACCAGACAGTTTTGAAGATTGATGCTTTATAACATAATTTTACATCTATTAGGGCTTATTTTGCACTTTTTCCATTAAATCCCTGTCAATTCTTGACTATCTCTCATGTGAAATTTATTTACATTTTTTTCAATCTCATTAAAATACTATTTTGGAATTTTGATTGGAAGGTCAAAAAATGATTAGTTGAATTTGGGGAGAATTGCCATTTTTATTATATTAACCAGACTTTTCAATGAGCAGTTGATATTTTCCCAGTTATTTAAATCTGATTTTATGTCTGTAAGAATTGTTTTGTAATTGTTTTCACAGAGATTCTGAGACTCCCAAATATTTTATATTGTCAGTTTTGCCATATAGTGATTTGTTGGCTGTATTCCAAGCTCCCTTGTTCTTCAGAATATCACAGTCCAGGCCCTTTGTCCCTGAATGTTGATGCAGCCAGATCCTGTATAATCTTTACTCTGGCTCCTTGGTATCTATTTTTTTTTTTCTTTCGGGCCCTTTGCAGGATCTTCACTTTTATCTGACAGTTCTGGAATTTGACCACCATATTCTTGGTGCTTTTAATTTGGTTTCCCTTTCAGGCAGAGATTGATGTATTCTTTCAATAACTATTTTTCCCTCTGGTTTCATGATATCAGTGCATTTTTCTCAAAGATTTTTTTTCTCTTCATTTTTTTCAGGAAGCCCAATGATTCTTTTTTTTTTTTTTTTTTTGCAAGGCAGATGGGGTTAAGTGGCTTGCCCAAGGCCACACAGCTAGGCAATTAGTAAGTGTCTGAGACCACTTAAACCCAGGTAATCCTGACCCCAGGGCTGGTGCTTTATCCACTATGCCACCTAGCTGCCCCTCCAATGATTGTTAAGATCTCTTTCCTGGATCTATTTTCAAGGTTTTGCAAATGATGTATTTTATGTTTTCTTCTATTTTGAATTTTTGGTTTTCTTTAACAGATCCTTGTTGTCTTTATGAAGTCATTAGTTTCCACATATTCCATTTTTTTTAGAGGAGACTTTTTTTTCATTTAACTTTCTCAACTCCTTTTCCAATTGGTCAATTCTATTTTTGAAGGTGCTTTCCATTTCCCCAAGTGTAGTTTTCAAAGAATTATTTTCTTTTTTTCATTTGCTCAGTTGAGGTATTGAGAGAATTATTTTCTTTTTGCATTTTGCATTTGTATTTTCTAAGGATTTTTTTTATTACCAGATGTTAATTTATCCTTCAGTTTCTTTTCCCAATCTTTCCAATTGATTTTTAAATTCCTTTCTGATCCCTTCTGAGAAGTCTTTCTGGTTTTAATTACTGGTCTTTCTTCATTTTCTTTGGTTCTTGTGTTGCTGCAGGGAGGCGGAGGCTGGTTCACGGATCATTGGTTATGAAATCTCCAGAGGCTTTGCTCACTGCACTTAGAATCTCCAAATTGGCAGGACATTAGGGGGTGCTTGAAACTTTTCTATGGAGTGTCTGTGAACTTGATTTGTAGCCCACTCCCTTGGTTTTGGGGGGTGGGATCCAGCAGTAGGGTCTGAATTATCCTTGGACAATATGGGCTGGGCCCTTGAGTTATTTAGTTACTCTAATTATTTACTCAGCACTGAGAGAAATCTGCTGCCCACACCTGAGCCTGGGGGAGGTTGTTATTGTGTTTGCTCTGGGAAGAGTCCCTTTATCTCGAAATTATGGGGAGGGGTGGAACTCAAGTGGAAACAATATGGGACATGTAATGGAGCTGACTAAATTAATGTCTAGCCCCTGCACTGAAGCTCTCCCACTTGCTGCACTGCTCTCTTACCTGTTCACAAAGCCACAGTTTCTGAGGCTATCCTGACTTTAGTCCTGGGTCTTATCCCAGTGCCCTTGGGCTGGCTCTCTGCTCTCTGGCTCTGGCTCACACATGTTCCTCTGAGACAGAACTTGTTGGTAGATTTTCTTCTCCTTTGTTCTTTTTGGATTTGGTGGATTTGAATTCTGTTAAGTGGCTCATTTCATATTAATTCTGAGAGAATCCAGGAGACCTTAGTACAGTATCTGGCTTCTCTGTCATCTTTGTCAGAAGTCTTACTATACAATCTCAACAAATATTTTATTTAAAAATTTTGCACAAACACTCATTAGGAAGATTTCATAATATTTCTTTTGACTCTTCCTTGTTTAGGTATAAGTATGATATTGGTGAAATAAAAGGAATTTGCCAGAACTCCTTGTTTATGCATATTTTATATAGTTTGAATATAATTACCATTTTTTTTCTTTGATTGATTGGTAGAAATCACTAGTGAATCCATCTGACCCTGGAGATTTTGCTGAGGAAGTTAATTGATAGCTTGATCAATTTATTTATCTGAAATGGGATTAAGTATTTAATTCTGCTTCTGTTATTCTAGGCAATTATATTTTTGAAAATATTCATCCATTTTATTTAGATATTCATATATATTTAGATAGTGACATAGAGTTGGGCAAAATCTTTCTGAATTATTAGTTTAATTTCCTCCTCATTAATGATGAAGTCTCCTCTTTCATTTTTGATAATGGTAATTTGGTTTTCTTCTTTCTTGTTTAAAATCAAATTAATCACAGATTTATCTATTTTTTTGCTTTTTCCCCAGAAAACCAGAATTTAATTTTATTTATTATTTCAAACACTTTCATCCTTTTGATTATCTTAATCTGCCCTTTGATTTTCAGAATTTCTAATTTTATATTTAATTGTAGATCTTTTCTTTGTTCTTTCTCTCACTTTTTTGTTGCATGCCCAATTCATTGATCTCTTCTTTCTGTATTTTATTAATGTAAATACTTAGAGATATAAAATTTTTCCTAAGAACTTCATTGATTCTATACCCCAGATTTGATATTTTTCTCTTTATCATCATTGTCTTCTATGAAATGATTAATGATTACTATGATTTATTGGTTGATCAATTAAGTTTTGGAAATTAATTTATTTAGTTTTCAATAATTTTAGCCTACTCCATGGACCTTTACTGTTACATGATTTTTTTTATTGCATCATGATCTGAAAAATTTTACATTTAATATGTCTGACTGTATGCATTTATTTCGAGGTTTTATGTGCAAATACTTGGTCAATTTTTGTGTGTTATGTATCTCAGAGTAAAAGTATATTTCTTTCTATCCTCATTCCATTTTCTTTAGAGGTTTCTCATATCTAAGTTTTCTAATATTCTTTTAAATTTCTTAACTTGATTCAGATCTGGATACTATATCACTTGGTATATATGTGTGTGGTGAAATTTCTACATTGTTTATGGTACCTTTTAGGAAGATGCGGTTTCCTTCTTTTTCCCTTTCAATATGATATATTT
This sequence comes from Macrotis lagotis, assembly GCF_037893015.1. Lineage (NCBI taxonomy): Eukaryota > Metazoa > Chordata > Mammalia > Peramelemorphia > Peramelidae > Macrotis > Macrotis lagotis. Next base: position 101,832,220 of record NC_133662.1, on the reverse strand, counting down.
TTGTAATTGCTTTTTTTCTGAGATAAGGATCACAACTCATTTTTTTTTTCACTTTAGCTGATGCATATGCTCTAATCCAGGTTTTTACTGTTGATCTGTATGTATCTCTCTGCTAAAAATATGTTTCCTGCAAACATCATGCTGTAGGATTCTGGTTTTTTCCACTCTGCTATCTGTTTTGATTTTGTAGAAATTCATCTCTTTAACATTCATTGTAATAATTACTATTTCCTTATTACATTGCGTGCTATCACCCTTCCATTTATACTTTTATTCCTCCTTTCACTATATCCTTCCTCATCAGTGTTTATGATATGAATCCTACCTTCCTCAGTCTGCTCCCTTTCTAATCATCACCATCCCATTTTTCTCCATTTTCCCCTTTTCCCTTCTTTTGTCCCTCTCTTTTATCATTTTTTCCTTCCCTCTCTGTCTTTCCTCTTCTAAGGCATGAATGATAAGATACATTTCTAAGCTCAACTAAATGTAGAAGTTATTCCATCTTTTATTCAAATCTAATGAGATTAAGATTAAAGCAATTGTTACCATTACCTACTTTTCCTCTACTGTAACAGGTCCTTTCTACACTTCATGTGATATAATTACACGATTTGGCCTCCCCCTTCTTGCTGCTCAATAAAAATCCTTTTTTAATGTCTGAATTTTTTAAATCATCCCATCAAAATTCTAAAGATATTCCAGTATTTTTAGCAAAAAGTGTACTCCTTCTAATAGTTAAAATTATTAAGTTATGAGAACCATACTCCCATGAAGGGTTGTATGTAATTTAATCTTATTGAATAACATCTCTTTTCCTCCCTGTTTACCTTTTTATGTATCTCTTGAGCCTTCTGTTTGAAGATCAACTTTTTAGTTTCAACTCTGGTTATTTCCCATGAAAAAATATATGCTCAGTTTTAGTACGCAGTTGATTGTCCTATAGGATATTATATTCCAAGGTCATCAATCTTTTAATGATGATGCTGGCTTGTCCTGCTTACCTCTGCCTGTGGTTCCTTGGTATTTGAATTGCTTCTTTCTGATGCCTGCAAAATTTTCTCTATAATTTTTTGATTCTGGAACCTGGGTACAATATTCATTGATATTTTCATTTTTGATGCCTTTTAAGAAATTTTTATAGCATGTTTTTCATGTCTATTTTACCATCTGCTTCCAGGATACAAGAGAACATTTTCTTGATGATTTCTTTTAAGATTTTGATTAAGATCTTTTACTTTTGGTCATAGCATTCAGGTAGTCTAATAATTCTTACATTATCTCTTACTGATCTATTTTCCAGAACAGTTTTTTATTCACTGAGGTATTTTACATTTTCTTCTATTTTTCATTTTTTCCAGAATTTTGATTGACTCTTTTTAATTGATATTTTATCTTTCCAAATACATGTTATGAAAGTTTTTTCAGTATTCATCAATATACTTCTATTTATTTTTACATTAGAAAATTTCCTTTCACCCTCCCTTCCTACCCTTCTTCCCAGTCTCATCTGATTGTTAACAGTCAGATTAACATTGCACATACATATTTTTGATAAATATGTTTCTAGATTAATAATTTTCAGTATGAGGAATTAAGGGAAAGAGATAATTTTACAAAGTATTCATCAAATCCTTATTTTTTGTTTTTTTTTTTTTGTTTTGTTTTTCTTCCTCTGGATGGAATACTTTGTCTTTAGCTTGTCTAATAGGGTTGTCCCAGCTCTATGAACTTCTGAGAGGAGCTGCTTCCATCAAGATTGATCATCTCACAATGTATTTATAAGGTGTACATTTTTCTCTTGGTTCTGTCCCCTTACCTCAGCATAAAATCCTGTAAATCAGTCCACGCTACTCTACAGTCTGACAATTTATGGTTTCTAATAGAACAATATTATCCCATAGTATTCATACACCATAAATTGTTTAGCCATTCCCCAATTGAAGGCCATCCCCTCATTTTCCAATTCTTTGCCACTACAAAAAGAGTTGCTATGAAGTTTTCGGAACATGTGGGAGATTTCCCACTTTTTATGATTTATTCTGGATGTAGACTTAGAATTGAAATTTCTGGGCAAAAAGAGAAGGAACAGTTGTATTACTCTTTGGGCATATTTCCATATTGCTCTCCAGAATCCTTGGATCTGTTTACAACTCTACTAGCAATGCATCAGTGTATCAGGCCTCCCATTACCTCTCCAACAGTTATCATTTTCCATTTTTCACATCTTAGTCAATCTGATAGGCATGAGGTGATAGCCCATAGTAGTTTTAATTTGCATTTCTCTATTCAATAATTATTTGGAGCATTTTTTTCATATGATTATATATAGCTTTAATTTCTTTATTTGCAAAATCATCTGTTCATATCTTTGGACCATTTAACAATTGTGGAATCTTAATTGTCTCTTGATGTCTCATGAAGTCCTTAGCTTCTATTAGTCCCAACCTGTTTTCCAGGGAATTATATTTTTCAGCTAAATTTTACATCTCCTTTTACAGTTGATCCATTTTATTATTCACTTGTCCAATTGTATTTTTATAAGATTTGTTATCTTTTGCCTATTTTTGTGTTTACTTTGACAAGATTTTGAATTTAGCTTGCATTTCATTTCCCAATTGTTCTATTTGAGCCTTCAAATACTTTTTAACTCTTTTAAGAATTTTTTGGCTTGGGGATAAATTCATATTTTCCTTTGCAGGTTCATATATAGTCTTTTTTTTTCTGAGATGGTATATTTCCTTTCCTTATCTTCTAGGTAACTTTCAATAGAACTTGGTTTTTTAAATCCTTTTGAGTTTTATTACTGGGCTCTATCCCAAGATTCTTGTTTTGGGATACAGGCCACCTCACAGACCTGCAGTGTTGAGAACCCAGAGGCTTGGTTCCATTCACAGACGGAACTGCAGGGGGTTGCTCATTGGACTCAAGGCTTGCTCTCTAGTCTATCTGCCAGAATTCAGTTTCTTTCTCTCCGAGTTAAGCCTTTCAGGTTGGGAACTCTTAGGTCTTTCTTCTGGATTGGGCCTTTCAGTCCAACTGTATGGAGTTGAAGTTCTCCCAGCTGGACTGTTATGTTATTGATCTACTGGACCTGGACTCGAGGGGCTTCTGTTGGAAATCTCTTCCCAATTTGACAATTTCCCATTGATCCCCACCTCATTCCATCATGTGTACTGGTTTCTGTTTTTTCTACCCTGGTTACATTCATAAGACAGATATTGCTAGAAGGTGCTCCACTGTTCTTTTGTGGATTCTAATCATTCCAAAATTCATTTAAATTCTTTCAGTGTTGTTTCTGAGGGATACACAAGAAAGCTTAAGAAAGTTCCTTACTTCTCTCTGTCATATTTACTCCACCCCCTGTTCACTTTTATTTCTAATATACTGGTGATTAGACTCTGCTCATATCCAAAGTTGTTGAGCTTTCAATGATGTGTGTATTTTAACTAAAATAACCACACATTAATTATAACAAATTGCAATGATTCAAATAGTATAGAAATATAAGTATTAAGAAAGAAATATATATGTGTGTATGCATGTGAAGTTTCAAACTTACCTAAAAATTATTACAGTAATAGTGAGGAAAGGAATATATGAGAACAAACATTCTTGTTAAAGAGAAACATATGATTAGGGAACATACATGAAAGCACACAAATCAAGCTTCTTATTATGCTTCAGTCATGGAAGTCTTCTACTGATGTACTTGCCAGAAAAAACTATTCTCTATGAGACATTTTTGTGGCATATCTTCATTATCTCTTACTGTTGTCATCTTCTGCATGGCAACTGTGATGATTGTCCTCTTCTCTAGGGAGAAGCATAATATTTAAAAATAAATACAGGGTTACTGAAATCACATCTAGCAAACCAGCTCAGAAAATGGAACCAGAAACCTTTCATTTTTGATTAAATTATTTTTGAAACCCACTTCTTTGTTCAGGGACTATGATCAAACTATTTTTCTCTAAAATTCCTTTTACATCTGTCATATGCCTGAGGCACTAGTCTGTGTCTTTTTAAATTATCCTGAGAATTTCACTAAGCAAAACTGAAAAGGAGATCTGTAACTGTGTTGGGGGGGGGATACTTTTTTAATCTCAGATTTTTTTTTTCCATTGTATTGTCAAGTCAGCTTACTCACAAGTAAAGGGTGATTTACCTGGGTCTTGATTGTTTTCCTACCTTGAACCAAAATCAGTGCAACTCTTCTTTCCACTCTATTATATTTAATTGATATTGTTTTCATTTCAAGTGGTGACTTTACCTGGTATAATTTGAGATAGAAATTATAAAAGGAAGTGCATTTAGAAAGATGAATTACTTTTACCTCCTGATTTGTAGTTTATACATTTATTTTAGGTAAACAACTGTTCTTTGGTATCTAACAAGTAGTATTTTACTAATTAACCACAGTTCTGTATATATGAATGCACGTAACCATTTAAAGTATTACATTCTCATAAATGAAAAGCTTTATGCAAATAGAGGAAATTTTAATGCAAATAATACATAATTCCTAAGAAGTTATGACAAAATAATTATACCCTTTTACTAATCAAGGGGGTAACTGTAGCTTTGGAGTTTCTATGGCAACAATAAAGGGGAAAAAAGAATGGTCAAAGGAACTGGAGTAACACACATTTCATATACAAAGCATAAAAATCATAGGACTGGCATTAATATTTGAAATTATTCCAAAGATTTACATTATTAATGAAAACTCAAGAATAATTCAGTCAGTCATTCTATTTGAACAACCATATGATGCAAGTAATTAGGATAGATGTCAGACTCTAAGCCATTTGAATCTTGTCTTTTGTGTGGTGCCTCATCTATAGATAAGTCTAAATAATCTGTTTGGACTCTGGATACTGGAAATATCTGATATTTTAATCAGACATGGTAGATTGCATTAGTCATTTAATTATGGGGAAAATTACTCCTGTGTACTGACCAAGTTATATTCATCCATTATTGCCCATGCCCTACCAGGATTGCCTAGGTGAATTGCCATATAGGTAGCTTTGCTTTATTGTGCTTTTTTATCCTAAGGCAATTGCATGTTCTCACTGAGTCCCATGGAGAGAGCAAAATGTACAGCATGAGACAGTGAAAAAAATTTATTCTTTTTTTTTATTCTCTTTTCGTACAAATGTTTTTTTACATTAATGAAATATACTTGTTTATAAGTAAACAAAATACCCCTCCCCCCATGAATATAGATAGACTTGCTTGGGCGAAAAAGTAAAGGTGAGAGAAAAAAATTAAAATTAAAAAATATCATAGTAATAATTGTAGGTATGGCCAGGTGGAGCAATGGATGAAGCACCAGCCCTGGAGCCATGAGCACCCGAGTCCATATCCAGCCTCCTAAACCCAATAATCACCCAGCCATGTTACATGCAAGCCACCCGATCCCCACTGCCCTGCAAAAACCAAAAAGAAGAAAGAAAAAAAAAAGACCCAAAATAAAATAAAATAGTAATAATAGTAGGGGTGGCTGGGTGGCAGATAGAGCATTGGCCCTTGAGCCAGGAGCATCTGGGTCCGAATCCAGCCTCAGACACCCAAAGATCATTCCGTTATGTGGCCCCAGGCAGGCCACCCAGCGCCACTTGGCCTGCACCCTCCCCCAAATAATAATAACAAAAAATGTGCTTCAGTCGTTGTTCCAAAACCATCAACTCTGTCGTGAGTGGATCATATTCTTTATGATAAGTCCATCACAAAAATTACTTCCATATTTTTCCAACGTTGCCATTGCTGATCACAACTCCCTCCTTTCTTATTTCTCCACTACCGTGTACTATATTTTCTCTCTCCTTTCACTCTGACTCTGCTGTCAGGTAGCTGAGTGGCACAGCAGACAAATCCCTGGTCCTGGGGACAAGAGGCCCTGAGCCCGATACCACCCCTTAGGCTCCGAATCCACCTGGCCCTATGGTCCTGGGCAGGCCATACAATCCCAGCCCCTTGCAAGAAGTAAAAAAGAAAATGTGTTATATCTGAACACTGCCCCCGCCATGGTCCATCCTCTCCTCCTTTCTTCACATCCCCAATCCCTTCCCCCTGCTCCCCCCTCCTTCTTACTCCAGATGTCTATACCCAATTGAGTATATTTACTGTTTCTTCTCCTAGCCATCTCTGATGAGAGCAAAGGTTCCCTCATTCCCCCTTGCCTCCCCCCCCTTCCATATCATTGCAATAACTCATTGTAATAAAAAACATCTTATTATGTGAAATATCTTGGACTATTCCCCCTCTCCTTTTTCTTTCTCCCTTTCCATTTCCCTTTTTTTCTTATTGACTCCATTTTTACACCATATTTTATCTTCAAATTCAGCTTTCTCCTGTGCTTGAACTATAAAAGCTCCCTCTACCTGCTCTATTAACTGAGATGGTTCATATGAATATTATAAGTATCATTTTTCTATACATGCAGTTCATCCTCATTAAGTCCCTCATATTTCCCCCCTCTCCTCCAATCTCCATGCTTCACCTGAGTCCTGTTTCTGAAGATCAAACCTTCTGTTCAGCTCTGGCCATTCCAAAAGAAACCTTTGAAATTCCCCTGGTTCATTTGAAAGTCCATCTTTTTCCCTGGAAGAGGACATTCAGCCTTGCTGGGTAGTCCATTCTTGGCTGCATTCTAAGCTCTTTTGCCTTCTGGTATATTGTATTCCAAGCCCTATGAGCTTCCAATGTAGTTGCTGCTAAGTCCTGTGTGATCCTGACTGCAGCTCCACGATATTTGAACTGTGTCCTTCTGGCTGCTTGTAATATTTTCTCTTTGACTTGGGAGTTCTGGAACTTGGCTATAATATTCCTGGGGGTTGGTATTTTGGGATCTCTTTCTCTGGGGGATCAGTGGATTCTCTCCATTTCTATTTTGCCCTCTGCTTCTAGAATATTAGGGCAATTTTCCTGTAGTAATTCTTTGAAAATGATGTCAAGGTTCATTTCCTGATCATGATTTTCAGGTATTCCAATAATTTTCAAATTATCTTTCCTAAGTCTGTTTTCCATATCAGTTGTTTTTTTCAATGATAATTTCACATTTTCTTCTAATTTTTCATTTTTTTTGGTTTTGAAGTATTGATTCCTTATTTCTGGTAAATTCATCAATCTCCCTGAATTCTATTCTTTGTCTGAAGGATTTATTCTCCTCAGAGAGTTTTCTTATCTCTTTTTCCATCTGGCCAATTTTGCTTTTTAAAGCATTCTTCTCCTCAATAACAATTTTAACTTTTTTATCCATTTGACCTAAGCTGGTTTTTAGCATGCTATTTTCTTTAACATTTTTTTGGATTTCCTTGACTAAGCTGCTGACTTCATTTTCATGTTTTTCCTGCATCTCTCTCCTTTCTTTTCCCAATTTTTCTTCCAACTCCCTCATTTGATTTTCAGTCTTTTTGAGCTCTATCATTGCCTGAGCCCAATTTCTGTTTTTCTTGGAGTCTTTAGATGCAGGGGCTTGTGCTTCCTCATCTTCAGACTGAGTATTTTGATCCTTCTTGGGCTCATTTGCAAAATATTTCTCAATGGTCTTCCTCTTATTTCTTTGCTTGTTCATTTTCCCAGCCTAAGCCTGTTTTTTTAGGGTGCTTCCTGAGCTTTCAGGACACTCCCACATGGGTCTCAGTGTGTGAGGCTCTGTCCTCCCTCCTGTTCTGTGAATGTCCATAAGCGCCCCGCTCTGCCATGGGGCCGAGGTGGGGGGGGGGGCCTGTTGTTCTATGTGGGGGGCCCAGACTGGGATCAGGATCTGAATGTGGTCAGAGCCCCAGAGTCCTGTTCGAGAGTCAGAGAACAGAGCTCTGCAGTCTCTCTCTCTCTTCACTCACCTCCCTCAGGTCAATGGGCTCATGCCCTGGGGGCTCCTGCTTACTGGCTCCACCTGCTTCTGTTTCCTGGATTTGGGCTGCAGAAAGACCAAGCTGCTGGCTGTGTGCCCTGAGGGCTGGGCTCCCTGTGCTCACTCTGGCAGAGGTCCCCTGCTGTTCCCCCACTTTGTGCAGGTGCTCCCCCGGGTGCAGCTCAGGAGACTCCCCCGCTTCTGTGAGCCTTGGCTCCCAGCGCCCTGGGGCTGCCCCTGGGAGGCTGAAGTTCTTTGGCTCTGGTGGGCCACCCCTCTGGTGGGCCACCCCTCTGACCCCGGTGAGCAGAGCTTTTCTGCTCTTTTCCAGGTTGCCTTGAGTAGGAGAACTGCCTCACTGGGTCCCTTTGTGGGTTCTGTCTCTCGAAAGTTTAGTTAGAATGCTTAGTTTATGAGTTTTTATTAGAGAGCTCCTTAGACTCGATTCCTTTGGCTATACCAAAAAAATTATTCTTAAAATAAAAAGATGCCAGATTAGAACTGGTTCTTTTCCTTACTATTGAGTGATACTATTCTGAGCACAACTTGTGTGATATTCAGACAAGATATTCAACAAGTCACAACTTGTCTGATATTCAGTTTCGTCCTTTGAAAATGTGATAACCTTCTCAATATTGATCTGGAAAGTAGCATGACTTAGAGTAGAGTCAAACACAAGTGAGAGCAAAATTAATCTCACATGACTTGTGGTATAATTGAAACAGATTAAAATACAATAAGAAAATGTTTTACAAAGTAAATAAAAATAAAAGGAAATAGAAATAATAATACATTTAAAGATCAGGTAATCATGGTCCATCAAGAATTCTTTTATATGTGAGGGAGTCAAGTAGAAGGCTATTATAATATTGGTGTAATATTGTAATATTTATGAAGGTATAATTAATTATGATAGTGGTAACTGAGAAGAAAGTAATAAGATGATAACAAGAAGAGAATAGGCAACAGAAATCTAGAGAGAAGTATAAAAGATAACATTAGCAGTGTCAAGGTTAAGAGAAATCAAGAATATGAGGAGTGATAAAAGGCCATTTAATTTGTCAAAGAATTTATTGATAACTTTGGTGAATACAATTTAAATTGAATTATTAGGTTGCAAGCCAATGTGCAGGGTGTTATAAAAGAGTGAAAGCAAATATTTGGATGTACCAATTATAGGCAGTCTTCTTTAAAAGCTGAGCAAAAAAGGAGTAGGGGAAGAGATTTGTGCGTTTATTATAAGTGTAGCTGAAGGGTTCAAATGAAGAATTCTTGAAGAGGACGATGTTTGCAGCTGTAGCTATGTTTGCAGTGAGTAGAGAAGCAATACTAAAGGAAAAATGGATATGATAACGGGGACAAGTCTTTGGACTTGGGATAGAATAGGATCATTTGGTCATAGAGAGTGCACATATTTTCCTATGAGATAGTAGATGACTTAGAAGCTGAAAGTTTCTGATTATTGTGAGAATGAGTAGAGGCAAAAATTGAATTCAATGAGTGACTTTAGATTTTTTTTCCATTAAATATCAGTTAAGGTTCTCAGAAGAAGAAATGTAAGAAGAGGTGAGGGTTATAGGAAATTTGAAAACACTTAGAAATGTTTGCAAAAGTCACTATCATGAATTGAAGAGTGAATGGAGTAGAGAGGATTGCAGGTTTCCCATTCAGAAATCAGGAAATAATTTTCATTAAAAGATATTAATGTGTAGGTCATTGAGTTGCTATTTTTCATGCTTTTATTTGACTCCATTCAGTTTCTTGTTATTAGGTAGGAGGGCAGGCTCTGAAGGTATCTAGACATCCTTAGGCAATAAAATATATGTTTGTGTGTGTGTGTGTGTGTGTGTGTGTGTGTGTGTGTGTGTGTATAGTTGGAAAGAGGGGATAGAGCAGATTTAAGAGGCTGCTAACTAATATCTAGACTGGCATAATTTCACTAGTCTATGGTATCTGTTTTCCACATTTCCCTCTGTGTGTGTGTATTATCTTGACTTTACAAACTAATTCATTGTGAAACAAACAATTAGAAACTTTCTAAACATCTAAATATATTTAAGGAGGAGGAGGAAGGATATGTGAATGAAGAATAAATATACCAAAAATGTCTTTTTGATTTAGTTAATGATCAAAATATCATAATATTTAGAAATGGTATCTAGACATCCTTAGGCAATAAAATATATGTTTGTGTGTGTGTGTGTGTGTGTGTGTGTGTGTGTGTGTGTGTGTGTGTGTGTATAGTTGGAAAGAGGGGATAGAGCAGATTTAAGAGGCTGCTAACTAATATCTAGACTGGCACAATTTCAATTTCAGCTGGAATTTGTGGATATTCACAATGGTTGCCAGATATCTGGATAGGTAGTTTACAAAAAGCAAAGAGTAGAAAAACAGCAGTATGAGAGTAGTAATATCACAAATTTAAAAGAACAGATATCTGCTTTAAGATAACCATATAAGTATGCAAAAATATAATAATGGTGCTGATTTTTCTATGGATTATTTAATTTTTTTAATCTCATGAACATTCATGTATGTATGTATGTATGAATAAACATGTATAAATATGTGCATTTATACACATATGTGTATATTTATAACTTTCTAAAAGTTTTTAAAATAGAAAATAGATTTTTGTTTATAATCTAATGATAACTGACTTTCAACTTAAAATATTAAATAAGGAATAATCAAGAAAAAACATTCAAATATAAGAAAAGTAAATAAATAATATTTCCTAAAGGGAATTAACAGCCTTCTATATAGTCTTATTAAATCAGCTAATTTCTGTTTGTCACATTTTCCCAAGTTTTACAAAATGAATTTCAGTGTTTTCATATAATTAATTTAATATTGATTATAATAATAGACTTATTACTGTCATTTATAATATTTACCAAGAGCCTATTATAGAAATTACTAAGCTTTAGGGATGAAGGAAATTATATGGCATACAAAGCCCTGTCCTTAGAGAATTGCCATATAAATCAACCATCAAATATTAAAGTGTTTAATATGGACCAGATTCTGTGCTAGCTGCTTGGAAAATAAATACAGTAAGTCAAATAAGTGAAATAATCCCTATTCTCAATGAATTTGTATTATATAATGACATTGATATCATAAAATGTGTAGAAAGACAAAGAGATGAATGGAGAGATAGATAGAAAAAAAAATCTTTGGATATAGATCCATTAGTACATAGATAAAAAATACAGATACAATATTTGTACATGCAATTATACAAATGCACATATATGACATTAATTTTATTAGATGACAACATCCAAGATATGCATAAATATGAGTCCGATATAAATTGTATAAATTGTCTCATTGAAATACATATTGTTCCTATTAGGAAAACAGGTAAGTGGATGATTGAAGAACCTTTCAGGATACTAGACAGGGGATACTGGTCAGGGAGAGGCAGAGGAGGTAGAGTCTCCAACTCCATCATGACAACTTAAATAATAACAATAACAAAAAATTATTATTAATATTTGCTCGCTTATCTATGATAAATTTGTAATTTCCATAAGATTTTAATTATTTTCAAAGACAGAAACAGATGAATTTTCCTATTTTTGCCTTAAATATAGGAAAAGATATAAAGTGAGGAAGCAATGCACTGTGCCTCACATCAAATTGTACAATCCTTTACAAACTGAGTTGAATGTTGTCAAGAAATGCATAAAATAAATGTTGCTAATTTCTCTATAGGTCACTGATATTATGCTTCTAGTCCCTTTATTATTTATGCTCATTTTTCATTTCTATATAATGCATTTCATGTATTAAGATATTTATTAATGCTCATCTAACTATTGGGTGAGGTAGTCGGTACATTTGCCTCACCAAAGGGCATTTGTATATACTTCCTCTATTTAGGTCTATAAAGTTCCATTCCTGAATGTGATAACGTTAATGCCTAGCCAGTCACAGATCCCTACATATGTCACTGATACTAGACTCCGGGTGCCAAAAATGTGGTACAGAATGCAGGTGTTAATAAAGTTCAGATGTGGTAATTGTCTTTGGAGTCTGAACTCTTTAGGAGTCAAGAGTGAAAGTGGCAAGATTTAAATTTATCATTGACATTTTGTTAGTACTAAGAGTTTGGATTTAAGAACCAAGTAAAATTCTGTTGTTATACAAGTGTTGGTATGTCTTAGTGATTGATGAGATATGAGAAGAAAGGCAGAGAGCAAAATAAAAGCTGATTCCAGGTTATGGAACCTGAGTTTATGAAATGATATTGTACTTCTAAAGGGTGCGCTTGTGTGTTTATGTGTGTGTGTGTGTGTGTGTATGCATATACATGCATGTGTCCATTTGTTTATGTATGTTTTAGGGAGATGGATTGAGGTACCAGTAAGACTTAACTAATAACTAAAAATTTACAGAGGCTGAAGAACAGAGACTTTGAAATTTAAAGGGGAGAGAAAATAAACAATCATTCTGCACCCTAAGAAAGATGGGAGGAATGAGTAGTTGCATATGTATATAAAGAAGTCAATATGACAAGGAAGTACCTCCAGAATATAGACTCCATTCCTATTTCCCCCAAAATCATGCCTGTCTATAAGATACCTAAAGTAATATGGGAGTTGAAAATAATCAATAACAATAGCTAAAAACAGCTGACTTTTATGTGGTGCTTGCTATGTGCCAGGCTTTGTAATAAAAAATCTGTAATTATCACCTCATTTGATCCTCATAAAATCCCTATAAAGGAGATACTAACATCACCATTTTTGCAGATAAAGAAATTGAGGCTGAGGCGGCTAGGGGGCATAGTGGATAAAGCACCGGCCCTGGAGTCAGGAGTACCTGGGTTCAAATCTGGTCTCAGACACTTAATAATTACCTAGCCGTGTGGCCTTGGGCAAGTCACTTAACCCCATTTGCCTTGCAAAAACCTAAAAATTAAATTAATTTAAAGAAATTGAGGCAAACAGTTTAAGTGACTTGCCCAGGTCACACAATTAGGAAGTTTCTCAAAATAAATTTGCTCTAAGATCTTCCAGCACCAGCAATCTATTCCCTGGCCCATCTAGATAGAAATAGACGTTAATAGAAAAAAAGCTCTTTTGTGTGAGGGAAAATGTGTCAAAAAGTTAACCTTAGCTAGAAGAGCTCAATAACAATTTCACCTGAAGAGAACACAATGCCATTCCCAAAACACTACTCTGAAGTAGGGCAAAAAATTGCAACTGTCCATGCAAGAGCAATTCACAAAGAAAAATAGATCAATGGGTACAGAAAAGACTACTTCTTGATTAGATTTTTTTTTTCCTTGCCTAAGGATAATAATGCTGCAGAAATGTGGAGTGAATTTCCTAGCCAGTCTACAAGCAGTTTGATGCCTCTAGTTGAAAAATCAAAGGAGGAACAAGACCACATGACTTGCTGGTGGACTGTGCCCTAAAAAGAGCCAATGTTGCACAGTCAGGCCAGCTGAACAATTAAATTATAGTGATCTGTAAGAAAATCTTATGGAAAGGAAAAAAAAAAGGACATTAATGTCTTTTTTTTGCAAGGAAATGGGGTTAAGTGACTTGCCCAAGACCACACGGCTAGGTAATTATTAAGTATCTGAAGCCAGATTTGAACACAGGTACTCCTGACCCCAGGGCCGGTGCTCTATCCACTGTGCCACCTAGCTGCCCTGTCATTAATGTCTTCATGTACCAGAGTGATTATTAACTTTTCCATGTAGGATTCTTATATGTATGTTTCATGCTCATCATACTTTAATTTTTTTCCTTCCTCTTCCTGTTTTCTGGACTGTAGATGTGTTTGCAAGAGAAAATAAGGCTGATAATAGGAAAAAAGTGTTTTGTAGTTATTGTCCCTACTATGCCACTCAAGTAAATAGCTTTATTAAAGAACTATGTCTACAGGGACAGTAATGGGCAGAAAAGGAATAATTGAAAGAAAGGAAGGAAGGAAGGAAGGAAGGAAGGAAGGAAGGAAGGAAGGAAGGAAGGAAGGGAGGAAAAGGGAAGGAAGGAAGAGAAAGAGTGAAAGAAAGAGAGTTGGAAACAGGAAGCAAAACATAGGAGCTGTGTTGCATAACTGGGCAACTGACCAGCAATGGGGTAGTTCCTATTATTGACAAAGGTTGTTGTTTGTCCTTCATTCTCTAAAAGGACAAAGACATCAGGTTATTGGTATCTTGACATGCATGTGAATTTGTATTTAAGTGCAATCAGCAAAAAGATAACAATTCAAATACAAAGGAAACAGAATCAGACTCACACAAGACATATCATAGTAAAACTTTAAGGATTGGAAGGCACATAAGAGTGTATTCTGAGGTGCAAAGGAGCTGGGATTAAAACCCAGAATATACTGCCCTTCAAAATTCAGCATATACTGTTAGGGAAAAATATGTATGTTCAACGAAATAGAGGAGTTTCAGAATTTCCTGTCACAAAGATCATTACTGAACAGAAAATTCAATTGTGAAACCTTCAACTGAAGAGTTGCATAAAAAAAAGGTAAATGAAAAGGTATGGAAAAAATGAACAAAAAATAAAACAAATGTTGGTTGAGACTATCAAGTTGTAAACAACCATATAAGGGAAGATATGCACTTATCATTCTTTAGAACTTTACTTTTCTTAGGTTAATTAGAAGGTAGGATATAATTGAAAAGAATGAACCTAAAGAATATGGGTAAAATTGGTCTTGTGTTTCAATTGAAGAGGTCCAAAATAACATCACTATGTTTGAGACAAAAGCCCAAAAGAAAAGCATGGCAGTTAATTTTTTCTAATGAAATGCCAGGACCAGAGTCAGTGTCTCTGTAACTTACAAACACTTATAAAGTTCTCAGGTGGGACATCCAGAGCCTCCCAACACTTAGAGACCTTTTAAAATACTTACGGTTAAATAGCTCAGGGATTGACTTAACCAGTGC